>NW_020174560.1:7353098-7357617 GCF_003031525.2 Neophocaena asiaeorientalis asiaeorientalis | reverse complement strand
AAAAATCAGGATCTTGATATCTACCCCTTATCAAAGGAAAGATCAGGGGACTTCCCTGGTGGCACAGTGGTTAAGAATCCACCTGCCAATGCAGGGGACATGTTCGAGCCCTGGTCCGGGAAGATCCCACATGCTGCAGAGCAACTAAGCCCGTGCGCCACAACTACTAAGCCTGCACTCTTAGCCCGTGAGCCACAACTAGTAAGCCTGTGCACCACAACTACTGAAGCCCGCGTGCCTAGAAGCCCATGCTCTGCAACAAGAGAAGCCTCAAGAGAAGCCTGAAATAATAAGCCTGTGCACCGCAACGAAGAGTAGCCTCCACTCACCACAACTAGAGAAAGCCCGCGCGCAGCAACGAAGACCCAATGCAGCCAAAAATAAATAAATTTGTTAAAAAAAAAAGGAAAGGTCAGTCCAACTTTCTAATCCCAACATACCAGTCTGCTCTCTCTGGGGCCAAGTACCTCTCCAGCCTCATCCCTGAGCACTCTCCCTCTCACCCTACCTCTATGCCTTCTCTCAGTCTGTTTCCTTTGCCTGGGTTTCCCTTCCCTTTTCGTGTTAACATCTGTGTGTCTTCCAATACTCAGCTTGAGTCTCATTTTCTCCAGGAAGCCTCCCCCTCCCCCCGCGCCCAGCTCCCCACCCACTGGCTGGGCCAGGTGCCAGTCCTCTGGGCTCCTGTAACACCATGGGCATCTGCTATTCCTACCCGTAACAGTCATACTTAACAGCTGAGGTTTACTGAGCGCTTGCTAAGCGCCTGGACCTCCACCAGGCCCTTTACCCAGCATTATCTAGTTGAATCCTAACCATACATGGGAGGGAGGCACTGTCTTACTGTCTTCATCCCCATTTTCCTGACCAGGACACTGAGCTTGAGGGAAGGGTGAGTGTGAGGTGGGGATGTGAATCCAGGGCAGTGCTGCTCCAAAACCTACTCTAAGCTTCTGCCTTCTCTCCATCTGCCCACCTCACCCCCTGATCACAGACCTGGTAGTCTCCTGTTAAGGGATATGTCCTAGGCCTTCCTCTGACCTATGAACACCAGGAGTGCAGCGTCTTGTTCCCCTGTGTCTCCACCCCAAGCCCATCAGAGTCCCAGGAGAGGCTGAATCTGAATCTCACCTTTTTGGGTCCCTGCAGCTGGGGCTTCCCTCCTTGTCCCTCAGCCTTCCTCACCCCTCCCTAGGTCTTGGGAGACCAAGAGGAGCCTGGATGTGCCAGGGCCCCTCCCTGGGCCTAGCTCAGTGTCCGCTTCCACTCAATGTCACATCCATGCCTGCCTAGGGTCATGTTCAATCCAGGTGAAAGGACGTCTACTCAGAGGTCATGGTGAAGTGTGCTAACGTGCCCAGGCCCCTGGTCAGCCCTCCTCAGGCTTTAGTCACTTGAGTTCTCACAGTGAATCACGAGAATCAGAAACCTATAAGGGGGACTCCCCTGGTGGTCCAGTGGTTAAGACTTTGCCTTCTAATGCAGGGGGTGCGGGTTCGATCCCTGGTTGGGGAACTAAGATCCCATGTGCCTCGCAGCCAAAAAAACAAAATATAAAACAGAAGCAATATTGTAATAAATTCAATGAAGACTTTAAAAATGGTCCACGTCAAAAAGAAAAGAAAAGAAAAGAATAGAAAGAAACATATGAGGAAGATAGGGGTATGATTTTTATTTCACAGCTGAAGAAAACCAAGGCTTGGCTGATGTCACAAAGCAAGTGGGTAGAGCCACAAGTGATCCAGGGTTGTCTGATCTCAAAGCCCTGTAGCTCCCCGAGTGCCTCCCTCCTGTTCCAGACAGGGCCATGGTGTGAAAATCCCCACATGGCGCGATCCATTTCTGCATCTGCAATGGGCCACTGGCTACACCCGAGGCACCAGGAGGCTGGTTGTGAAAGTCTGGGCTGGGCAGCCTCTGGCCCAATAACTGTTTATTGGCAGAGGTCAGCAGGGCAGGGTTCCCATCGCCACTTTATAGATGGGGAAGTTGCAATCAGAGAGGAGTAAGACAGTTGCCCTAGGTCATCCCTGAGTCAAAGGAAGAGCAGGGACTTGAACACAGGATGCTCGGGGACCCTGTGTGGAGTAAGAGGAAGGAGGCTGTAGCGGGGCTGGGACAGCTGGGCCCGGGCTGGCAGCTTTATGGGCCCCATCGAGACATAGCAGGGCCCATCCCTGATCTAATGAGGGGTCATGTACCCTCCAGGGAAACTAGGCCCAGGGTGATTAGATAGTGACAGGTGACAAGTTTACGGCAGGCAGGACAGGGGTTCAGGCTGGGAGATAAGGCTGGGTGACCTTGGTAACACAAAGTAACCTGCCTTGTGTAACCTTGGAATCAGAGATGATGGATAGAGCAGGAGCCACCCCCCTTGACTTCCTGTGTCGCAAATGTGCAGTCTCCGTGGTACCCGTGATTAAGACGCATCCTTGAGGAAGCGCCCATTCTTAACCTCCTCCCCCTCCCCATGCCTCAGAAGGAACACCACACAGGGGCCTGGTTCTCCTCCCACAGCTCATTGGCCCAAAACATAGTAGGGGCTGCGCTGATGGGAAGGGAGAGGATTACTCAGAAATCAGCTTCCTCTTCCTCTTCCCAAAGGGACTTTGAAGTGACTCTAAGGTCACCAGTCAATAGCCCCTTAACCCCACCAAAGGTTTCTAAGTCTCTCTCCTGCCTGTAAGGGGAGCTGGCTTGGGGTTACAGGGACCCCTGAAGTAGACTTCATTCCCAGGAATGGGCTTCCTCCCCACTCAATTACCCAGTCCTAAAAGATATATTTTTTCAGCCTTGTGAACACAAATCCACTCCACCAGAAAAGATCCCGGGGTGTGGAATCCCTCCCCTGACTGTCCAAGTCCCAGGCTGTTGATGAAATTCTAACACAGCACAGACAATAGGACCCTAAGCCTGATGTGGATTCCCCCCCTCTCCTCTCTGGAGGATCAAAGCTGCTCCTTGAGGCTGTGTGATCCTGGGCCAGAAGGTGGGGGACAGTCAGCCAGAACTCTAAGCAGGGAGGAAGCCCCTTTGCCCAGATAGTTCTGGAGGAGGCAATCCCTCCTCAGAGGTCTCTTGCCTAAGTTCAAAGGCCTGTGGGTGCTGAGAGGTTGGCAGAGGATGGGGAAGTGACTAGACCAGAAAACTGGGGCTTCCTGTTGAAGGAGGGGGCCCAGGCCCACCCAAGTCCATATTCCCCACTCAAGTCTGAGTGAGCTTCTCAAACTGCCACAGAAGTCCCCACCCCATGTGGGACACACAGCACCTAGAGCCATGAAGGAGTCTACAGAGGCATTGTAGCAGGCGAGCCAAGTCCAGGAGAGGGAGCATCCTTCCTGAGACAAGAGGCAGCTTCCTCTCGTGGAGGCCCCCAGCCCCATTTCCCTAAATGCTAGGGCCTCCTCCAAGGAAAGTTTTCTTTCCCTGAACTCCTCTGAAGATTCTGGCAGATGAGAAAAGGAGAGATCCATTCAGACCCCAGTCTCTTCTCTTCCCATCTTAGCTCTACAGTCGGGGGTGGGGGTGCCCTCAACAGGACCAGCCCCTCTCCTCTGACCCCATTAGTTCCTCTCTCACTGAGCCTCTTTGCAATCCATTACTCAGTTCCGCCCCCTCAGCATCCCCAGCGCTGGCCATCACATACACACTCGCACAGAAATTCATAGGTGTCCTCACTCTGTGTTAGAAGAACAGTCTTTGGGTTGTTGTTTTTTTTTTAAATAAGATTCAAATATTTATTTGACTGCGCCGCGTCTTAGTTGCGGCATGTGGGATCTTTAGTTACGGCATGTGAGATCTAGTTCCCTGACTAGGGCTCAAACCCCAGACCCCTGCATTGGGAGCACAGAGTCTTAGCCATTGGACCACGGGGCAGTACCTGGGTTGCTTAGAAATTAAGTTTGGAGCAGCCTGGGAGGGAACAGAAAAAGAGATAAGACCCAGAGAATCAGCTGGGTCTTATCTGAGACAGAAAAGCAAGCCTTCTTTCTGGGGACACCGGATTCAAGAAACACCATCGCACATCCCTCAACTCCGTCATCCCTCCGACGCTATCTCCATTCCCCAAGCCTCCAGCCCCAGCCCATTCCAAGGCCCCCGCGGGCTGCTTCGGAGGCGAGAGGGCTGCGCAGCGGTCCACGCCAAAACGATCCAAGGTAGGAATCCGGGGTCCCCACCCTTGTGTGGATCGAGTATCTTGCGATGTCGCTACCCTGGTCCCAAACCAGAGACCAGGTGTGGGACAGGGGAGGAGCGAGGCAGGAGGGCGCCGCCTCTGCGCTGAAGGACGCGGGTGGGTGAGGGGCCCTCGCGCACCGGTCGGAAGGTGACCAGGCGGTGGGGGTGGGTGCGGAGCGCAAGTGGGGGCGTGGAGGCTCTTAGATCAGGGACAGGTGAGGGGAGGCCAGGCCAGGGGGAGGAGCCGCTACCCGCGTCCTGCTGTCGGGGCTCCCTCCCGTCGCGGCTCCGCTATAAAACCTGGGTCGGCAGGACCGCGGACCCCCGGCGGCCTCCTCAG
>NW_020174560.1:7343142-7353035 GCF_003031525.2 Neophocaena asiaeorientalis asiaeorientalis | reverse complement strand
CGGGCGCGGGGCAGCGGGTGCAAAGCGTGTGCGCGACTGCGGTGTGCGGGGCCCGCGGCCCTCCGCCGGGCGCCGTGCGGGTCCGGGGCAAGGATGCGTCTCTGAGCCGCCGCGGCGCACGCTTCCGTTTCTTACCCTTTCTGGTGTTCCTCCGTCTGTCGTGGGTCGCTGTCCGTCCCGCGGGGGCTCAGTGCTTGGTGGCTGCCCCCGGCCCGGGGCAAGGACAACAAACTGGGTGCGGTGGGGCCCGCTCATCCCCGCTTCCCACCCTGGGTGCCTTGTCCCCGGACGCTGCCAGCACCCTTCACCTCCAGAACTGTGTAGGGAGCCTGGAGGGGGACATCCGGAGACCCGAGCCAAGCCGGTCTTTCCGGCCGGGGTGATTTTCGTTTAAAGATTAATGGTGAGGCCGAGCTCTTAATTATTCGCCTATGTGGAAGGTGGCAGGAGAGGGGTGTTAATATTTGATAAGGAGCTGAAGGCGCCTCCAGCGTCTGGGCACAGGGATCCAATCTGGCACCTTCTCTGCGACCCCACGGGGAGCCATCTCCTTGGAAGGAGGCCCCCATCTGCCAGTCCCCATCTCAGCCACCCCTTGGATGGTCCTTGGGGTCCACCTGGCCGAATCTCCTCTCTAAAGCTAGATGCTCCTCTCTTGGAGTCATGCGTGAGGGCTGAGGGTGCCCTCAGCAGCAGAGAAGGAGACCCTTAGCTGGCCCATGGTGGGGTATGAGGGGCATCCCGCAGCCACCCCCGGCCTCTTCCTAGGAGAGGAGGAAACAGAAAAGGCGGGATGTGAACATTTTTACATGTAGGGTTGGAGGTCTGAAACCTACTTAAGCCGCTGGGCTTGTAGAAAGAGAAATGCTTTGCAATTAATGCGGCTGCGTTGTAGCTGTGTGGCTTTGGGTCACTTCCCTCCTGGGTAAGTCAGTTTCCTCCTTGGGTAAGTCGGTTTCCTCGCTTACAAAACAGAGAGTAATCTGACTCAGGTATTGTTCTGAGGATTCAAATAAGATGGTGGGAGTAGGTGCTTAGTGCCGTGCCTGTGTGGCACATAGCAGGCACTCTGTAGCCACATGGCCTGGGCCCCGCCAGCCAGGATTCTCTCTCAGCCGCCCCCTCTCACAAGCTGTGCTCCCCTTAAGGGCTGGGGCTTTCTGACTGGGAGCTGCCGAGGGTCCTGCCTTCTCCACCCCTCCCCCCCGCCCCATTTCATCTCCTAGGGAACCTGAGGCTGGAGAGTGACCAGGCTGTACATCGACGTCCTCAGACCATCTGCTGACAGGGAGAGAGGAGGGGAGAGGGTCATAGGCCCCTTCAGAGTCCCAGACCTAGCCAGGAGCTGCTGAGACTTTGCCCAGGGCATCTTCGGGTTTCGCTGAGCTGGTTTTCAGGATTCCTCCCTCCCCCTGGAGTGGGAGGGTGCGGTGAGCAAGGTCCACCTGAGAGAACTTCTTCAATCAGCTCTAAAGCAGGGGCCTGGGGTGGTGGGTACGTCAAGGGTGGGGGACAGTGGCTGGGTGACTGGAGATGGTCGTTAGTTCTCTCACTCCATCTCTGGTCCGGGCAGATGGACTAGGCAGCATCTGAGCTTGGAGCCAAGACCTGTGGGTAGCTCCTCTCCTTCCCAGGTCCTCTAGGAAGTGGCCTGAGAGAACTGGCTGGTAATTATCTGTAAGGGCTGCTCCCTCATGAACCAGTACAGGAGTCTGAGCTGCTCCGTGACCCTGCCACCACTTGCCTAAAACCCAGCCCCTACCTTCAGCCTTTGGATACAGACCTGACCCCCAGCCTTGGCCTCATCAACATCACATTTTCCCGGCTTCTGCTTCCTAAAGAGGGTAGGTTCAAGAGTATTCAACCAAGCAGGTCAAAAGTCTCTGTGATTAAGACAGTGGATCAGAGGTCACCATGACAACCCTAGGAGCTGTAGCCAGAAGCAGGGAGGAGCAAATTCCTCTGAAAAGCTCAGCCTGGACCAGATGGGCTCCAGGGAGGCTGACAGGGATTCCACCCATCAGAGCTGGCTCCTGAGGGTTCCGGCTCAAGCCAGGCTTCCCCTGAAAACAGCTTCCCCCTGGGTATCAGTCACCAGCAGGGGCCAGCTCTACCTTGGAGTGCCTTCTGCCTTTCAGGACCTCTGAGACCCAGCAGAATCATAACAGGAAGCCTTTCACGGGTGCAAATGACCTCCCATCCAGTGTGTCCTTAGACACTGCCTCTGGGAGATCAGTGGCAGCTCCTTCTGCCTGAGGAAGGAAGGAAGAAAGTGGGCTCAGAAAAGTTAATGAACTCTCTTGCAGAGAATAAGCAAGAGTCAGAGCCAGGACTGGAGGCCGGGTGGTGGGCTCCAGCATCAGAGTCTGCCAACACGCAGAGACGGGCCTGGATGGGAAGTGGCCACTGCCCTTTGCAGAGCTCACCCTCGTCAGGCTTCCCCAGATGCAGCAAGTCCCAGGGTCAGCAGAGCCCTGTCCCGGGCAGGGGGTGGACTGGCCAGGGGAAGACACTGCAGGGACTGTTCATCTCTGAAAGAGGCTGTGTCAGCAAAGTAGGCACAGCATTTGATCCAGACCTGGGAGACTGGGAAACCCCAGGTGGCTCTGAAGGGCCCAGAGTGCGGGGTGGCCAATTTCCTATAGGTGCTCTGTCTCCTGGCCTTCCTCCCAGCCCCTGCCGAGAACCTGCCCCCTCTCCACCCCATGCCCATTGCAGGGACCCCAGAGGAGGTGGGCTTGGGTGGGGATGGGTGTGCTCAGGCTGAGCAGGAAGCTCTGCTTTTCTTAGGAATTTCCTCATCCCTGAGTTCTTTCCAGCTCACTTCGTTTCTCTCCTTGACTTTGGCCATCTGTGCCCTGACGGGAGGCTGAGGAGGGGAGGGAGGGAGGAAGCCAAGGACAAGGGAAGGACTCGTCAGGGACTTGACTAAATTCCAACTGCCTGGAGCACTCTCTACCGTCTCTCATTTAATCCTCCCCACAGTCCTATGAGGTGGATGGTATTAGTTCCATTTTACAGACAGCTAAACTAAGGCTCAGAGAGATTAAGTGACTTGTCCCTAAACCCATAGCTCCTAAGTGGCCCAGCTAGAATTCCAGCTCTGATCAAATGCTTTGTCCGCCCTGCTGGCACAGACTTTCTTTTAAAAATCAATAGAGTAATTTTAGAGCAGTTTCAGGTTTACGGAAACATCAAGCAGAGAGCACAGAGAAGAGGGTTCCCATGTGCACAGTTTGCCCTGTTGTCAACATCTTGCATTAGTGAGCTATATCCATGATGCAGCCTTTTTTCAGAGATGTTGGTTCTCCTGTCCGGAGGCAGAGTGGGGGATTGGAAGGCAAGTCTGTCTGGTCCCAAACACCAGGACTGCAGGTTGGAGGGACAGGGGAAAAGACCTAGCCGCCTTCCTCCCTGCAGGACTGTGAGAGTTTAGACAAGAATGGGTCTTAATAGCACAAGAGGGTGTGTTCCAGGGAGGGACTAGCCTAATCTCCCTCATCATCGCATCAACTCTGGGAAAGGAGCCAGGCTGAACGTGGCTGTATTGTCCTGGGGGGCCTCCTCTTCCCCTCTCACCAGCCTCCCTTCCAGGTTTGAGGGAGGGGATGCAAGGAGGGAGGGGGAGGCTGATGATCAACAGGTAGAGAGTGTCCAGGCTAGCCCCTGGGGAGAGCTGACCCGCCTTGGAGGGCCCCTCCAGGGCTCCTGGCTGTCTGGTCTGCCTTGTCTGAGGACAGTGCCCTGGGCAAGGGGACCAGTGGATTGGCTATGGGTCAGGGATGCCTGGAGCCTGGCTGTTTCGACTGCCTCCTTCTCCATCCCTACAGTTTCTTCTTAAGGCTCCTTCCCCTGGGCCCTCTGTCCCCCAGGATGGCACCCCAGGAATGCTCTATCCCATCCCAGGCCAGGTTCTGCCTCCAGGGATATTCCCAGCCTCTGACCCACTGTGTACACACACACACACACACACACACACACACACACACACACAGAGTTGCTTGTGTGCACACAGTTCACCGGCACTCATAGAGACAGACGTGTGTGTACACAGATACACTGACATGCTTCTGCACAGGCCTCACATCCTTCCTTTCTCTGTTCCAGGGTCACACTGGTGCTACCAGAATCAAGTCAAACCCTCCAACTACACCTGCTTGGGTAAGTGCAGCGAGTCTCCAGGTTGAAATGGAGACGCAGGGAAGGTGGGAAGGATGAGGTGATGGTGGCCCCAGTCCGATATCAGCTCCTAACACACACACACACACACACACACACACACACACTCTCTCTCTCTCTCTCTCTCTCTCTCTCTCTCCTGGTGCTCAGGGCACAGGGAACATAGAGTGACCTGAGTTTTTACTGGGACCTCCTGTCGTCGTCTCTGACACCAGGAGAGTCAGCGCTCTGGTCCTCTGAAATAAGGAGCAGCATCAAAGGGAGAAATTCATTTTGCTCCTCTCATAACACAATGGAGAGTTGATTCTGTTCCAGTGACACCCCTGCATGTGGGCCTGGGTGGCGGTTCTTTGTACTTTTTCAAGCGCTGCCCAGTTTCCTGCAATCTGCTTTCCTCCCACCGTTGCTGTTTTGGTGACTGGACAGTGCTCCCCAACCCCCCAGCCCCGCTCACTGGTGTGGGAGGTCCTGGGTGCCGGGGGCTGGCCTCCCCTGGGGCTCCCTCCCTACCTCCCAGGGCTCAGACAAGGCTTAGTGTCAAGTCACGGGGTCCTTTCACAAGCGGCCCTTCCAGGGGACTCTACCGCTTCCACACACTCTCCCATCAACCTCCTTTGAACTTCGGAACCCCTAGGAAGCAGGTTATCACGGAGCTTTCCTTTCACAGCCCAGCATCTGAGGTGGTCCCCTACTCCAGAGCTCACACCCTAGTCCTACCCTGTCCACACCACGCCTTGCTGGTTTTGTGTGAGTGTGAGTGTCTGAGGAGGGAGAAGGGTGAGGGTGGAGTTCTGTGCTGGGCATCCCCCCAGCACAGCCTGCCAGCCATCCAAAGACCTTGCTGCCTTGAGCTGGGCCTGACCTGAGTGGGGTGGAGGATGCCACACCTCGGTGCCAGGCGCCCCTGACTCCCAGCCCACCCTCCCTCCCTGCTCAGGGCCGGACCAGTGGGGCGATAGCTGCCAGAATGACCGCCAGTCCCCCATCAACATCGCCACCGCCAAGACACTGCTGGACCCAAACCTGGGACCCTTCTCCTTCTCCGGCTATGACAAGAAGCAAAAGTGGGCCGTGCAAAACAATGGCCACTCAGGTAGGTCTCAGATGGGCTGGATGCAGGCCCCGGACATCAGGGGCACGGGATCCTGGGACCCAAGTTCCCCAAGGACTGGAGGGTTGGGCTCCTCCTGGGAGGGCACACCGGGTTGTCCACTTTTGCTGAGGAGAGGCTGAAAATCCCTGGGGGGGCGGGGTGGGGAAAGCAGGGTGGACTTTGGAAAGGAGGGAACATTCTATCAGTATTTTCAATCCTGTATCAGAGCAATCTGTAGTGGGGGAGGGGACAGGTTCTAGGAAGAAGGAACAGCATGGCACAGAGGCGTGAAACAGCTTGGGGTGTTCAAAGGGCTGCATGTGGCCCCATGTGCATGGAGGACAGAGCGAAGCTAGGAGGGGCCAGAGCCAGCCCAGGGTCAGTCCAGCTGGGCCTGGGGCAGGTTGCCCAGGGCTGAGGAGTTTGGACGTGGCCCTGGGGGCATTGGGGCACCACGCATGGAGGGGGTTGAAGCACGGGCAGGACCGGGCTGAGTTGCATGTTTGGGCAGTGAGGGGTGTACAGAGGGAGAGGCAGACAGGGAGGCCGAGGAGGGGGCCAGGGGAAGGTCCAGGCTGTACCACTGTTCCTGTCCCTTCAGGCCCGGGACCTTAGCCTGTGAAGGGTGCGAGGTAGGAGAGAAGGTCCTGCCTGGATGGAGCTGGGATGAGGGGCTGGGAGAGGCTGGGGGAGGTGGGTGCGAGGACTCTGCCTGCTCCTGTGCCCTCCAGTGATGGTGTTGCTGGGGGACGAGGCCTCGATTGCTGGAGGAGGACTGGCCGCCCGGTACCGGGCCAAGCAGCTGCACCTACACTGGTCCAAGGTGCTGGACTGGGGCTCGGAGCACAGCTTCGACGGGGATCGCTTTGCCATGGAGGTGAGGGGCCTCTTCCCAGGTGGATGCCTTGGCTGGGCTCTGGGTATACTTGCCTTGGGCAAGAAGGAGGGTCCAGCACCCTGACGGGTTCTCTCTCCATCCCTCTCACCCCTTACCAGATGCACGTGGTACATGAGAAAGAAAAGGGGACATCAAGGAACACGAACCAGAACCAGGACCCCAAAGATGAGATCGCGGTGCTGGCCTTCATGGTGGAGGTGGGGCTGCCATCCCTCAGGGCTCGAGGGGCTGCTTCTTAGGATCCAGAGACCTGGGATCCCAGCAAGGCGGGAGGGGCTGGAGAAGCTCCGACTTCCCCTCTGTTTCTCAGTGACTTGTACCTCCCCATGTGGGGAGCCCAGGGCCTTTGAGGGCCTCAGTCCCGGAAGCTGCAGGCCTGCCCCACCCCAGACTGGGAGAGTGAACTGGTGGTCTCCACCGGCCCCCCACAAGCCTCTCTCAAGCCCCTCCCCCCTGTTCCAGGCCGGATCCAAGAATGTTAACTTCCAGCCCCTGGTGCAGGCGCTGTCTGACATCCCCAATCCCAGTGAGTCAGGACCCGGGAGGCGGGGGGCTTGGGGAGGGGAGAAGACTTCTTCCTACAGAAGAAGGTCTGGATGGTGGAGGAGCCTGTACTCTCAGAGTGAGGTGTGTGAGTCTCCCCAGATATGAACACCATGCTGAAAGACAACATCAGCCTCTTCGACCTGCTCCCCAAGAAGGAGAAACTGAGGCACTACTTCCGCTACCTGGGCTCGCTCACCACACCAGGCTGCGATGAGAAGGTGGTCTGGACCGTGTTCCAGGAGCCCATTCAGCTCCACAAGGACCAGGTACACGGGGCCCGGCCGAGGGTGCAGCCTCCCCTGCGTCAGGTCCTGGAAACTGTCCCTTTGTGGGGGGCCCCAGGCAGTCTGGGGCTCAACAAGCCCCCAGGTGAGGCTAATGCAAGCTCAAGCTTGAGAACCACTGTTCTCTGGTAACAGTGATGATAGTGGTAGTAATCACAGGCCCTCAAAGCCCAGAGCTGTGAGTCCCCTCTGCTTAGGACACTCATGGGAGCTGAGCCCCCATGGATGCAAAGCACTTTACATCCCTGATTCTTTTCCTCTGCACAAGAACCTGAGGGGGCTCAGAGAGGCCAGGCGACTGGCCTGAGGTCACACAGTGAGGAGTGCAGCTCCGCCAGCTTCATCCCTCCCTGCTGAGCCCTGTGCCTTCCACAGATCCTGGCATTCTCTCAGAAGCTGTATTACGACAACGAGAAGAAACTGAAAATGACAGACAATGTCAGGCCCCTGCAGCCCCGGGGGCAGCGCCAGGTTCTCAGGTCCCAGGCCCCGGGACGGCTGCTGCCCTTGCCGCTGCCTGCCCTGCTGGCCCCCGTGCTCACCTGCCTGACAGCAGGTTTCCGCCGATGACGACTCATGTTTGGACACCTGACCTCTGGTCTCAGCCCTTAAGAGGGCTTGAGCCTCTGTTCCTCAGGCTTCCCGGGTTGGACTTTGGTGACGATTAAAATAGGGACATGTTTTTTGGGAAACCTCTCTTACGTCTGTTTTTAGTTCCCACAACTACTGCTGCCCTGCTCCCTCAACCCACCCCAGCATGCCAGGGTGGGGCCTTAGGGCCTGGAGATTTCTTCTGAGCCGGCACCCCTCCCACCTTTGTGAATTCCCTGTTGACACCCCAATTGGAGAGATGCCGAAGGGACCTCAGAGCTCCAACCCAGCCACAGCTGGAGAAGTTCCAATCCAGCCTTTCATTATATAATGGGGGAAGCTGAGGCCCAGAAAGGAAAGGAGGCTGGGTGGAGGCCACATAGTGAGGCCACGACAGAGCCAGCTGAGAGCCGGCCAGCACCTTCCGCCCTGTACTAGTGGTGGAGAGTGCAGGTCCTGTGTGGGTACAGCCTAGGTGGGGTGGGTAGTGGGGTTCATTTATTTGCCCCAGTGTTTCTTGAGCATCTATGTTCTAGGCACTGGGGCTGTGGCAGGGAATGAGACAGACAAAATGCCTGTCCTCCTGGAGTTCACAGTCTAGCAGGAGACACTATAAATAAAGAGACACATTGTACACCGTATCAAATGGCTGTGGTCAATCAGTGGGAAGGGGCATCCATCAGAAGACTTGCAGGAGGCAGTGGGGGGAGGCCACCTGGAGGCCAGCAAGTGTTCATGCATGGATGGAGGGAGGAGGGAGGGAGGGGGAGAGAGACAGTGGGCATTGGGCAGGTGAGGAGGGTGGGGAGGGGGAAGGGGGAGAGGGGAGGAGGGGCCGTGGTGCAGGGGCTGCAGGGGTGAGGCATACGGGGAGCAGTTAGGACTGATGCCTCATCCAGGAGCTACTGGGTCACAGGTGAATCCAAGGGTCTTTGGTCCTTGAACTTAGGAGCTTTCAATGAAGGCACACCTGCCCCACCCCAAGATCCTGTCTCTAATGGCTTTTCCCTTTCTGGGGCCCAAGAAGGGAGTGAGACTAGGAGGCGGCAGGTGCAGAGAGGAGGGTCCAGAAAACAGGGAGAAAGAAATAAGGGCCCCACAGGTGGGTCCCAGGCCAGGCTGGGCCCTGGGGGCCAGGGGTTGAGGGGCCTCAGGCTCCGGGACCTCGTCATCCAGGGCAGGGCTGGAGTTTTGGAGGACCGTGAGATGGATTTTAAGAATGGATTTTGGGGGCTTCCCTGGTGGCACAGTGGTTAAGAATCTGCCTGCCGATGCAGGGGACACGGGTTCGAGCCCTGGTCCGGGAAGATCCCCCATGCCGCAGAGCAACTAGGCCCGTGTGCCACAACTACTGAGCCTGAGCTCTAGAGCCCACGTGCCACAACTACTGAGCCCACGTGCCGCAACTACTGAAGTCTGCGCGCCTAGAGCCCGCGCTCCGCAACAAGAGAAGCCACAGCATGAGAAGCCCGCTTACTGCAACCAAGAGTAGCCGCAACTAGAGGAAGCCGGTGCACAGCAAGGACCCAACGCAGCCCAAAATAAATAAACTTAAAAAAAAAAAAGAAGAATGGATTTTGGAGGAGCATGAGAAGAGGGGAAGAGGCCAAGAATGGGCCTTGCTGGGTGGCGAGGGGCCCTGGGGCCGGGGCCAGGTCAGCTGGTGCAGGGACAACCTCTCTGTAACAGGCTTCCCGTCTGGAGGTGATGAGATAGATTCCCACAGGAAGACGCAGAGCTAGGTCAGCACACATGGGATTCCACTACGGACGCTGGAAGCCCTGGCTTGCCGTTGGTCTCTGGAGGGGGGCTGGTTGGAGGAGGTGACCTCTAAGCCTTCTCCCACTCAGATACCCTCAGAGTCCCTGACCACCCGCAGCTAGGCTGAGGGACGAGGGCTGCTCCCCTCCATAGCAGCCTCCCTCTCCCTTTCCTCCTTCGTGACCAAGAATAAGCACCCCCTCCCTTCACTGCTGACCACACAGCCAGCCTTGGTGGAGGTGTTGGTATTACTGTCACTATGGCAACAGCAGGCAGCTTGTGTCAGCAGGGGGTGTGTGGACACGAACCTGTTCTCTTTGGTTCCCACGCAGGCAGGCTGGGGGGTCTAAGATCCAAGCTGCGCCCTCCTCCTCCCCTCCCCCTTTCAGGCTCAGGGCTCTCAGAAGTCTGAACTGCCCCTCCCCACCAACTACACCCTCAAGGCAACGTTCAGTGAATAATGTGGCAGCAGAACCAGGAAGTCCCAGCTCTTTTCTAGCAAGTAGGGGAGACTGGGCCTCTCCAACCCCCGGCTGCTGCC
>NW_020174560.1:7195374-7343102 GCF_003031525.2 Neophocaena asiaeorientalis asiaeorientalis | reverse complement strand
GCCAGAGCAGGTGCTGTCAGCGCTCGACTTACAGCAAGGTCACTGCTGGCCAGTCACCCCGGGAGAGGGCAGCCCCGCCCCTGGAATTGGCCCCTGCACCCTGGAGGCTGAGGCCAGTGAGCTGTGTGTGTGCCCCTGAGAGCCTCCTCTTGTGAGCAGTTTCACTCCCCTGCCCCCGCCAGCCCCTGCCCCCCACCCTCTGCAGACCCCTTCTCTGGAGAAGGTGCTCTAAGCTCCCTGTGCCCAGCCAGCCTGGCTCCTGACACAGCTCCCCCAGAGACGATGGGGGCTACCAGCAGCCCCCAGCCCTACTTTCATTCACTCCTGAGTCCCTGCATTGGGTACAAGAACGTACACACACACACACACACACACACACACACACGAGCACACACACTTCACTGCGGCCGACCAGGGCTGGGGAAGGCTCCATGGCTGAAGGTTTGGGTCACCACCTGACTTCTAGGTCCCTTAGCACAGAACATGTGCACGTTCACTGAATGCCTGCAGGAGCCGCCATGGGCCACACGACAATCCTATAAGGGGGTATTTCTCCCGTTGCACGGATGAGGTTGCTGAGGCACAGAGAGGGGTTAGGGGACCTGTCAGACCCCGGGGTAACTTCTCTGCATCTTGGGCTCCACGGCCAGCTTTCTCTCTGACAGTCATCCAACCTCTGGAACAGGGCGGGGTGGGGTCTGCAGCACGCTGGCCCACCCTGTCTCCACATACTGCTCTGTATCCCTGATGGGCTGTCTCTCTGGGCCCCTGTTTAGATTTGGCACCTGGGAGGGAGCCAGGGGCTAAAAATACTCCCCATGTGTTTAGATGATTCTTAGAAAATAAACTTCCCCATCTTGGCTCTCAGCGTGCACACTTGCTGGCCCCGGTTCCTGTGGCTCTGATCTGCCAGTGTTGGGAGGGGGATAAGGGAAGCAGGGGGTGGGGGGAGTAGTAGGGTCTGTAGGGGCCCAGAGTCAAGGGTGGTGGTGGTGGACGTGCCCAGGCGCACATGTAAGTGTAAAGGCTGCTGTGTCACAAAACTCCAGGGGCTGCCTGTACCGAGACCGCATTGTGAGCGCTGCCCCGGTGTGGTGGGCCCTGAGGCTCCGTGCTTCTGAGTGGGTTAGGGGTGGAAAGAGGCAGGGAAGCTGGTAACCTTGCAGGGATGGAAACGTGGTTTCCCTGCTATGGGCCTCTTTATCCCCCTGCAAAATGGGCTAAGGTTGGCCCTTCTATCTAATGGGGACTAGCTGTCCTCAGGCTCCTGCTGGTGACCTTGGGAGGAAGGCCAGGCCCGTGTCTGTGGGTGGGACTCTGCTCCTGCACCTTGCATTACACAAGTTCTAGCGGCTTTGCTTGTTTATCTGAATAGGGACAAAGGCATTATCTCCTCTAGGGACCAAGGACATGTTCCTGGACCCCTGCGCCCAGGGAGGGGCTTCCTTTGGAGGGAGTGACAGGACAGACAAGTCACAAGCCAGTTCCTTCCTCAGAGCCCTAGTCCCAGATGAGACTGGACTCATATTCCAAGTGCTGGCTGCTGCAAAGCCTGGGAGGGTGGGGATAGGCACCGGGGCCAGGGAAGGGACGTGGGTACACGGAACAAGATTTTTCTTTCAACAACATTGAGTCTTTCAACAAACACTGTTATTTCCTCTGTGCCAGAGACGATGATTCAGGGAGAGAAAGGCCCATCTGTGCCTTTCTTTCCCCCAGGACTCCCAACCAGAGGGCCTACAAAACATAGGCCGTGAGGGGGGTGCAGGGGCCCCAGACCTGGGGTTTGAGTCCCTTTCCCCTGCTGACTAGCTCGGTGAGGTGACTTTGGTAATTTAATTCACCATTCTGAGCCTGTTTCCTCATCTGTAAAATGGGGACGGGGATGGTATTTACCTCATAGGTTTGCTGTAAAGATGAAACAAGATGCCTGGCCAGGAGGATGTATTCAATAATTTGTAGTTACTATTATGGTTCTTTTTATTAGAGAGAGAGCACTGAAGGATGGGTAAGGCCTACAGATGGGGAAACACTGGCTGCTTCCAGGGATGGAGCTAGGGAAGGGTGGGCAGAGGGGTGATGCATTGGTTCACCGCTGGGGTCAGCAGCTGATGTCTGGTGGGGTAGCGGTGCTGCTCCTACCCAAGGGGGGACCCTCCCATCCCCAGCACACTCACGGGGACTGCTGCTCTGCTCAGACACGCAGGGACGTCCTCCCAGCCCTCCACCCCACCCACGCACAGAGCAGCCCATGAGCCAGAGCTCCCAGCCTGACCGTGGCCCAGCGTTGCCTAGGGTCACTCAGGACATCACCAGGAGGACCCAAGGGGGCCAGTGGAGGCCCAGGCTGCCTGCAGCTCTCCTGTCCCTGCTTTGTTAGGTGGGGTCAGGGTGGGGGCCTGCTCTGCTGCTGTGGGATTGACTGCGCTGGGGACTGGGCTCCTATTTCACCTTCCTCCAGCCCTTCCCCTCCCTCTTCCCAAGGAGCCGCGAACTCACGCACGCATGCGCCCTCTGATCCGTCCCTGTCTCCAGCATGGGCTCTGTCCCTGCTGTCTGCCAGCGGGCCTCTCCTATTTGCATTTGCTGCAGGTCTGGGTTGCCGGACAGTATAAACAACAAAAAAAACAGATAAACAAGGACATTTTAGTATAAATATATCCCTCCCAAGTAGCACGGGGCACACTTACACTAAAACATTACCTGCTGGTTATCTGAGATACATTGCACTGAGTGTCCTGTATTTGGATTTACTGAATCTGATGGCCCTACCCTCATCCCACCTACGCCAGGGAAACTGAGGCCAAGAGAGAAGGGTGGGCAAAAGAAGGGACAAGAGGCTGAGACCACCGCCCCTGCCTCCTCCTGGCCCTTCTCCTTCTCCCTCCGGCTGGCCACACCTCCCAGGAACTGCTAGCAGACTGGTTTTCCCTCTGGTGTTTTGGGCTCCCCGTGGGGAGGGCAGCTGGGCCCACCTCAGAAGGGAGCTGGAGCAGGCCCTTCTGCCAGTAGATTTCCTCCCCACTGTTTTCCAAAGAAATGGGAGAGGCCGGTGCCAAGGAAATCTCTTTATCTCCCTTTCCTGGTCTCTGCCCGAGCCGCCCTCGCTGAGCTGGATGTGCGGGGGCTCCCTTCCTGCAGTCGGGCTCCCGCCCATCATGCCAGCCACCTCTCGCGGAAGGGAGCCCTCAGGGAGAGCCTGGCCGCTGTCCCAGGAGGGGTCTGAAGGGACCTGATGCCAGGATTTTATTTATAAACTGAGTCTCAAGAGGTGCAGGACCCCGACGGGGTTGAAAAGCCCGTCCACGTGACAGCCTGGGGTGCAGGCAGAGAAGGATGGAGACACCAGCAGATAACTGAGTCCGGTCTGTTGAAATCAGATGCTCTTCCTCTAACTCCTATCACTTTGTAATCTCCCCATCTGTTTAACGACCTTTAGCTCTCACTCTTTGCACTCCTGCACTGTTATGAAAGGCCCTTTGTAAGGTAATTTACACCTACTGTCTCATCTCATCCTGACAGCAACCTTTAGAAGGTAAACTCCCACTGGAACAGCTGTTTCAGGACAGTGGGGATTTTCACCTGTTTTGTTTCCTGCTCGAGGTGGGCACTGTGAGGCATGGCTCAGAGCCCCCTTCAAGGAATGGTGCGTCCCAGCTCTGGGTGCTATGGCGTGCGGACCTCTTCATCTGTTGGCCTCTCCAGGAAGGGGAGGCTTCCTTGCTCAAGGTCACACTCCTCTCTGCAGACCCCCAGCCATTGACTGACCAACAGGGGAAAAAGTGGGTTAAAGGGCCGGCCCCATTTAGGGTGACCCCAAAGGGCCATTCCAGCATCAGAGCTCTCGGTGGGGCCAGTTGAGGTTAGCATTGGGCCCTCGTGGGTGCTCCATTTCTCTCTCTTCCCTCCCACAGGTGTTGATCCTCGAGGTACTCCTTAATAAACATCCTGCACACGCAACGCCATTGGCTTCCCAGGAAGCCAGCCCCAAGGACATCAAGTGTCCAAACAGTACAGAGCACACGGTGAGCTCTCAATCAATACTTACTAGGAAGAACCCTGGGGCAGGCATTGCTGCTCCTGACTCTACACAAATAACAGCATAAACAGAGCAGCTAACGTTTACTCAGGTGAAACTATTTGACATGCTGTCTATCTCAGTCCTTAGAAAGAGCTTCTGAGATGGGCATGTTCTCCACTTTCAGATGAAGAGATGAGACACGGGACCCAGAGCTGACAAGTAGGAGAGCAGTAGTAGGATTTGGACCCAGACCATCTGATACTCAAGCCTACCCTCTTACCATCCCTTTTTGGAAGGAAACCAAGGCTTAGCAAGGTAAAGGATCTCGCCCCTTGCCAGCCCATGAGTGGCCACGCGATCTACAAGCCCCACAGTCCCTGCTTGAACTGAGTGCTGCTGGCCTGAAAGTGCTTCTAAGGAGTCCTCAGAGGGAAGCTTAGATTTAGAAACCACCAGTCTGGCCAGAGATGCTGGGGACACATGCTGTTCCCTAGATCTTCAATGCTCTCCCTGCCCTTCCCCTGCTTGTGGCTTGTCTCATGAGGTCCACACAGCAGCCAAAACCTGGCTTGAAAGTTAACTCCTTTGTGAAGCCTTCCCCAATCCCTGCTCCCCTCCTTCTCCACCAAGATCCCCTAAGGGAAGACTGGAGGATACCGTCTGAGCCATCGGAGGATGGAAGTGCCAGGCCAGGGTTGGCCACGCAGAGGCGGGGGCGGCGGGAGGGAGGCAGGCAACAAATGTTGTCAGCATGAGTGAATAAAGGGAAAGATGATGGTAAAGCACAGAATTAGCAGGCACCATTCCAGCGCTGGGATTAAATATTTACCTTGCCCATCGGGCAATCCTGAGAGATAATCCTGGTTTTCTGAGCTCTATCTATGCAGACTTTCCTTCAGTAACTGACACAATCAACCTGGTTTTGTTATAGTTTGAACAGCTGTTTCCACATGTGGGGCTAGGGCATACGAGGTGCTTTATTTATTTTATTCATTTATTTTTGGCTGCGTTGGGTCTTCGTTGCTGTGTGTGGGCTTTCTCTAGTTGCGGCGAGTGGGGGCTACTCTTTGTTGCGGCTCATGGGCTTCTCATTGAGGTGGCTTCTCTTGTTATGGAGCACGGCCTCTAGGCATGCGGGCTTCAGTAGTTGTGGTGCATGGGCTTAGCTGCTCCACGGCATGTGGGATCTTCCCGGACCAGGCCTCGAACCCGTGTCCACTGCGCCACCAGGGAAGCCCTGTACGAGGTGCTTGATCCTCGGCTTCTGCTGTTCCCCAGCATCATGTGTTCTCCCCAGTGAATCTGCTTCCCCATCCTTGGGCCCTAAGTCCCTTTGCCCCTCCACCCTGCAGGCCTGGCCAGGCTCCACAAGGCTGCAGGTCAAATTGGGGTTTCACTCTAGTTTCAGCTGTGGCTTCACGTGCAATCAAGGGTTGAGTCACACTGGAGCTGCTTGGAGGGTCATAGGACCCTCCACGGGTGCTGGGTCTATTGCCTGAGTGGCCTCCTGGGAGGCACCTCTCCCAAGGGAGAGGCATTGGGTGTGACATGCTGGGTCCACGTGAAGCCTCAGAGTTGTAGGGGTGAAGGGATGCGGAGTTTGTTGTGGCATCTGTCAGTCAGCCTCTGGGATTCACTGGGGTCATAAGGGGAATAGAAGTGGCTTATAAAAACCGGAAGAGCAATTTTACCCAAATACTAAGGTGGGGGACAGCAGCTCTGCTGTGGGAACACTCTAGCAGAGTAGACGGGCCCAGTGGGGGACTCCGATCCTGGTGCCCAGTCTGTGAGGGGAAGCAGTGGTGGTGCTGGATTAGGGGCGCCTAAAAGATCAGGAGGTCCTACCCAGCAGACACCACATGACAGCTTAAAGGACTGGTTCAAGACACATTTAGATACCCTCCAGAGGCTGCATCAATGTGTAGATGGAGAGTGGGATTTTTTTTTTTTTTTTTCGGTACGCGGGCCTCTCACTGTTGTGGCTTCTCCCGCTGCGGAGCACAGGCTCCGGACGCGCAGGCTCAGTGGCCATGGTTCACGGGCCCAGCCGCTCCGTGGCATGTGGGATCCTCCGGACTGGGGCATGAACCCGCATCCCCTGCATCAGCAGGCAAACTCCCAACCACTGCGCCACCAGGGAAGCCCGAGAGTGGGATTTCTGCAGGAATAAGAGTGAGATCCATTGAAACCTGCATATTCAGAGAGTGACCTTCACTTGA
This sequence comes from Neophocaena asiaeorientalis asiaeorientalis, assembly GCF_003031525.2. NCBI lineage: Eukaryota > Metazoa > Chordata > Mammalia > Artiodactyla > Phocoenidae > Neophocaena > Neophocaena asiaeorientalis. The sequence goes on along the minus strand of NW_020174560.1, from coordinate 7,336,862 downwards.
GCCCAAGGTTGCTTTGGCCAGGCCAGCACAGTCGGCACAGAAGCTGGTTCACAGACGCTGTCGCGTAGAATTTGGTGACGGTTCAAGTTCAGGGAGAAGGATATGGCTGGTCTGCGCTCTAGATGAGGAAACGGTTGCCTCAACAAATACCCATGCAGACGGGATTAGATGAAACGTTTCGTCCAAGCCTTTGCCGGGCGCTGTGGCCATGCTGCCACTTCCAGGACGTTCCCTTTCTTTTCTAATCAGTCAGGGAGTTTAGATTTCCCTCTACATTTATACTGCTTATGTTCCCAGAGTCCAGATTAGGCATGCTTTCTCTCTCCTGATGTATATGAGTTTTGGATTGAGGCTTGACATTTCATTATCATCAAAGGGGAGAGATGAGAAAACCAAAGCTGGGCTCATAAACCCTGGGGAAAAAGACAATGGGCTGCCTCTTTGGGGCTCAGCACAGTCAGAATTGAATGGAAGGCTGCTGAGGAGTCAGCCTGCTGCGTGATTGGCCCACTATGCGGGCTGGATGGACATGTGGTATCTAGTTTAGAAGCCCAGGCTTATGGGTGCAAACACCTAGTTATAAATGGTCAGGCTCGATTGTTCTCCCTCCCTTCCCAGGAAAGGCCAGGAAGGAAAAGGCCTCAGCTGAAGGGGGGAGGCATTGTACTTGGTAGGTCAGGCATCTCAGGTAGCCCGTCTGGCAGGGGGCCCGTGGGGAACATGGGATTCTCACGGCTTCCGCGGCTGGTGGCTGCCTTCCCAAAACCAGTTCATTCAATCCTGGTCTTTCCCGTCCTGCCTCTGGCACAATCACCTCCCTGCTAAATCCCTGATACTTCCAGGCACTCCAAAGTCCAGTTTGGAGCTAGTGGCCTTGACCTGCCCCAGTCCCAGAGTCCCTTCTTTCTCCCTCCCTGCTCCCACTTTCCCTTCAACACCCCTCCTCCCTCCGTCTGGCTCCTGAAGTCCCTGGGCCTCCAGAGGTGAAGAGAACAAACCTACGAAGTGGGTCTCCCTCAAGAGTCACTGAATGGCTATTTGCTCCCAAGAGTTTTTCATCTTCCAGGAAGAGGGAGAGGAGGCTGCTTTCAGGACACCTACTTCCTCTCCTTACATAACAATAATACTTTGCATTTGCATAAGCGTTATTGGTTGTAAAAGGGGTTCACGTTCACTTTCTCATTCAGTGATTATCACAGTACGATAACCTCACTGATTCTGTTTCCTCGTTTATGAAAAGAGATGATAATGCATCCCTTACAGAGCTGTGGTGAGCATTAAAGAATGAATGAAACATGCATAGCTTGGTGTCTGGCAAACAGTAAATGTCCATTTAATGGCTAAGTGCCCTCTTCAACTTTTCTCCCGATTCCAAGGGCAGAACTATCCTTTATGCCACATAGTAAGTACTCAATAAACATTTGATGTATGAGTGATAAACTCTGCCCTCTCCCTTTCCCATATCTCCCAAAGTGAGAGGATGTTTATTTGCAACTCCAAGCAGCAGGGAGTTCTGCAAACAAGGAGTGGCAGCAGTGACTTTCTCCAGCCACCAAGGTGAAAGGCCACAGGCCCTGGGGCTGGGTTCCTACAGTTGCCCTGTCACAGGCTGCTCCAGTAGTCTCTGCAGTGGGGGAGGGAAGTTGACTGGCCTTCACTCTAGTTGGCTGGCTTTTCCTCCCTGCCCAGCCAGATGTACTGAGAGTAGCAAAATGGCTTTGGAAAGGCCCACCCTGCTGGCACGGTGATTTCCAGCAGAAAATGAGAATGCTCTCCTGTTGAAATTGAGCAAGACCCTGTGGGCCCTCCTGGGTACAAAAGCCCCTCCATGCCCACCGTTTCTTTTTCTTTCTTTTTTTGGCTGTGCCATGCAGCTTGTGGGACCTCAGTTCCCCCACCAGGGATTGAACCTGAGCCCTCAGCAGTGAAGGTGCCGAGTCCTAACCACTGGACCGCCAGGGAATTCCCTGTGCCTCCTGTTTCTTGTTTGTAGAAGCAAGCTGTGGTCTCCTAGGCCTTCCCTGCGTTCCAAAGCGCAGATTCAAGCAATTACCAATTAAGGAAGAGACGGAATACAGAAACAAAGGAAAGGCAGTCAAGAAACAATAGTTCAGCTATGAAACAGTCCTAATTCCTCCTGAAGGGATATACATAAAAATCTGACACATACCTTTGAATTGTTCTGCAGAAACTAAGACCCACATCTGGTGGAGGAAGGTGACTGCATGCTGACCACAAGCATGTAGACCCCAGGGGGTTGACATTGTCACGAAAAGCTTCACGCTGTTACCTCACCACGCACTGGAGGACTGAGCGTGAGCTGATCACGCACCCCAAGACCCCGCCCCTTTATCCCGAAAAACCTTGCGCCCAGGCCAGCCAGTAAAGCGGGTCTGAGACAAACGTACGTCTCCATCTTCTCGGTTGCCACCCTCTCTATCAATAAACCTTCCTCTGCACCAAACTCCGGTATTTCGGTTTGTTTGGCCTCAGCACCGGGTACATGAACTTGGGTTCGACAGCACTGTTGCTGGGGACCATTCTCCGGGAGCTCTGCAGGGATCAGCACTGCATCATGATCGACTATTTTTTTTTTTTTTTGGCCGCGCAGCGAGTATTGCACAGTTCCCCAACCAGGGAATCGAATCCGGGGCCACGGCAGTGAAAGCCCCAAGTCCTAACCACTGGACTGCCAGGGAATTCCCCATGATCGATTTTCTGAATGCTTTAGCGTCCAAGGTGTTTAATTTTTATTTTTTTAAACAATTAAAAAAAATTATTTATTTATCTATATTTGGCTGCGTTGGGTCTTCATTGCTGCGCGTGGGCTTTCTCTAGTTGCAGGGAGCGGGGGCTACTGTTCGTTAGACTGCGCGGGCTTCTCATTGCGGTGGCTTCTCTTGCTGTGGAAAATGGGCTCTAGGCGTGCGGGCTTCAGTAGTTGTGGCTCGCGGGCTCTAGAGCGCAGGCCCAGTAGTTGTGTGCATGGGCTTAGTTGCTCCATGTCATGTGGGATCTTCCTGGACCAGGGCTCGAACCCGTGTCCCCGGCATTAGTAGGCAGATTCTCAACCACTGCACCACCATGGAAGCCCCCGGCTGCTTTACTGAACGTCTGATCCAGAGTTCCCAGAGGCTGCTCAAGCAGCAACCCCATCTCCCACCCTCACTTCAACCTGAGCAACTCCAACCTCACCTGCTTCAGCTATAGGTCCTTCAGATAAAATACAGTTGGAGGGAGCTTCGCTGATGGCGCAGTGGTTCAGAATCCACCTGCCAATGCCGGGGACACGGGTTCGAGCCCTGGTCCAGGAAGATCCCACATGCCGTGGAGCAGCTAAGCACATGAGCCACAACTACTGAGCCTGTGCTCTAGAGCCCGCGAGCCACAACTACTGAGCCGGTGCGCCTAGAGTCCGTGCTCCATAACAAGAGAAGCCCCTGCACCAGAACAAAGAGTGACCCCCGCTGGCTGCAACTAGAGAAAGCCCGCGCGCAGCCATGAAGACCCAATGCAGTCAAAAAATAAACAAATAAATAAAATAAATAAATTTATATATAAAAATAACACAATTGGAGGAAAGGGTCCTGCCCCAATGTGGTTTCAAAATAAACGTTTAAGACCACTGACATCAGGCAAACCCTTCATGATTCACAGTGGAACGGAGGTGCAGGGGAGACAAGTGACCTACCCCAAAGTCATACTGTTCTGCAAGAATCAGAGCAGTATTGCTTTCTGTGGGGTCACCTAAGATGACGGCCATGAACTAGGGGCTGGAGCAGCCCTGCTGACCATGGGCATCTCCTGATCCATCCTGGGGGGCTCCCTGCTGATCCCCAATACAGAAGGCCCCCTCTCTATAACCCCAGTGAGCACTGGGGTTTACCATCAGTGCAGAGGATCCCGCCATGAAGAACTGAAGACACCCACCCCTGGGGCCTCCAAGGATCTTGCACACGGCCACCAGCCCACTCTCCCTCCTGGCCCTCCTCTCCTCCGTTCTTGGGGACACACTAGGTGGGCTCCTTTCTCTGGCTTGCCTTCCTTCTCTTTTTCCACAGCCCTTCTAGTTTTCCTCCCATTTCCTGCCTGTTTCCTTCTTTCTTTTTCCTCTACTTCCTTTGATCTTCTTGGAGCACTTGAAGCCTTGTTTCCACCTGCATTCCTTTTGGGCTTGTGGTAAAGTCCAAAGTTCATTATCAAGAGAAATTTCAGAAGTGGATTGTGTATTTGAAAAAGAGAAAGTTAAGTTACAGAAAGCACAGATTTGTTTATAACTAAATGGTCTCAGATTAGTGTGTACTTAATGAAAACCATGGGAAAATGTTTTGCAACCATACCAAAATACTTGGCAATGTGAAACACCTTTATGAGAGCAGGTCTGACCTTCTCAGGCCTTTCCAACATGCTTCTCCTGCTTGTTATCTTCTACTATATGCCCCTCGTGCACCTTCAGCGCACCTCAAACGGCCTCCACAGCCTCTGGAACGCACCACCTCGGCTCCCTTTGCTGTTCAGACCACTACACTGCTCTGCACACTTCTGACAAGAAAATCCTGGTCTAGCTTCATGGCGCTGCTCACTTCCCTTTCCCGTATGGTTTTCCCTAAGTACTCTGTCAACAGCTACTGTCTAACGTCCTCAGTCTGCACGTCATCGGAGACAATTATACCTACCAATCCTCCTTAGGTGTATGCATATGCATATCATCTTTCCCTAATTAGACCGGAAGTAATGATTCATTCCCTGGAGCAGTGGTTTCCATAAATGACCAATCTGCAGGACAGCGCCAACTGGCTACAAAAGAATCTCCCCTGAGGAACTTATTAAAATGCAGATTCTGGGGCTTCCCTGGTGGTGCAAGTGGTTAAGAATCCACCTGCCAATGCAGGGGACACAGGTTCGAGCCCTGGTCCAGGAAGATCCCACACGACGCGCAGCAACCAAACCTGTGCGCCACAACTAATGAGACTGTGATATAGAGCCCATGAGCCACAACTACTGAAGCCCACGCGCCTAGAGCCCCTGCTCTGCAACGAGAAGCCACCGCAATGAGAAGCCTGCGCACCGCAACCAAGAGTAGCCCCTGCTCGCCCCAACTAGAGAAAGCCCGCGCACAGCAAAGAGGACCCAACACAGCCAGAAATAAATAAATAAATTTATGTTAAAAAATGCAGATTCTTGGACTGCTTGGGAGAAGATGATCTCATAAATCTGGGTGTCAATAGGCACAGAGCACAGATGTAATATGACAATGTGGGTGGGACTCTGGAATCAGCACATTTAACAAGCTCCTAGTTGATTTTGATGGTGCTCATGAATTGCCAGGTTGGGAACAGCTGCCCCCAGAGAATCTAGCACAGAGCTCTGTACCTAGAATGTGCTCATATGTCATTAGCTGTATGCTTCTTGACTGGTAATGAACTTGAACATAACATTATTGTTATGTTATACCTGTGTTCTGCTTCTCTAAGTGGGGAAAGAATACTATTATTTGAATACCCAATAGGTGTCAGGGCCTGTGCCTATTTACATTCATTATCTATTCCTTATAATAATCCTTTGAAGTAAAGTGGTATTCTCATTGGGCATGAGAAATCTGAGGGTCTAAAGAACTTGTTTTAGTGCACGGTTGCTGTAATATAGCAAGACCTAGAATCTCTCCAAGTCCATGACCTTTCTACTTACCAGAGGGCATAAAAGTGGTGGCTAGTATCTGGCTTGCAAATATGTTTTACTTGGACAGTACAATGTTTAAAAACGAAAAAACAAACCTGCCAACATGTCTAAATTGGATATTTTGTATATATGGATTTCTGGCTTCTCCTTAGGGGGAAAAAAAAAGGTTTGGTCTAACACTGGGGCCCGCATTCCTGCATGGCAACAAATGGAGCCTTTAGAAGGATGTGTGCCCTACAACTCACCACTATTCCCCATTCTCATCCAACAGCTGGACCAGCTTCTGTTACACTCTGTTCCCAACCTGGTCCCTATAGGTCTCTGAGTTTGCAACTCCTGCACTCTTATTTACTACCTTGCTTTCCACTGGTAGGAAGTTTGGCAAACCTAAAGTCAGCCTCTTTTTATTGCTCTATCATGTATGGGTCTCTGATCATAGATGTAGGTGTGTTTCTGACCTTCTGATTTCAATACTAAGAAACCTGGTGGTACATCATCAAGGAAAGCTGGGATCTCTGTTCCCTAAGCTGCACATTCTGGCTCTAGCCTAGTAAAACTCTATAGTCAACCTTTAAAATAGTTGGAGAAAATGTGGCAATTCATCTACTTGCTCCAATTCAATGGTATCTACAACTAAGAAAAGAACCCATAAGTGAGCAATGCCACCAAGTGGAAGGGAGATTCCATGTTGAACTGCCTTAGCCAGAGAGGCTGATGACCGCTCTCAATTTACAGGGCCATTCAGGAACCAGAAATAAAATGCCTGCCCATCTCTATATGTTGTTTCTTTTCAAGATTGTCTTTTCTTTTCCATTAAAATATTATTTACTTTATATATTATTTACCTTCCATGTGCCAGGAACAATGTTTGAGATACAAAGATGAAGATATTCAAGGCTGTCTTTTAAAAAGCCAGAGACACAGACTGCACTTTGGAAGCCGTGCTTCATTTCTGATGACTTTTCTGATCCTTTTTCTGTTTGTTCGTTTCCTTAAACAAGCTACTATTGCTGCTGATTCAACATGTTTCATTCTATACATTTTTTTTTTTTTTTTTTTTTTTGCGGTACGCGGGCCTCTCACTGCTGTGGCCTCTCCCACTGCGGAGCACAGGCTCCGGACGCGCAGGCTCAGCGGCCATGGCTCACGGGCCCAGCCGCTCCGCGGCACGTGGGATCTTCCTAGACCGGGGCACGAACCCGCGTCCCCTGCATCGGCAGGCAGACTCCCAACCACTGCGCCACCAGGGAAGCCCCATTCTATACATTTTTAATGTGTATTCTTGTTTTTTGGAGAATGTGAGCAGCGAGCTATCAAATTCTTTTAGTGTCAGTACGGCAAGGGAATACAAAAACCTCCTTGTATAGGACTGATCTCATGGGGGTAGGATTTCACATTCATTGAGCACTTCCCAAGAAACTGTGTCAGGCATTTATATACTTCATTTACTTAATATAAGCCCCAGAGGTAGGTATTCTGATTTTAAAGGTAAATAGATAGGATTGAATGTGAAGGACCCACAACTCTAAATCTTCGACTCTTCTCAACACTGTCAACTGCCTCCCTGGAGATCTCCCAGAACGACAACCAGGGATATTCCTGGTTTCTCAGAGCCCCCTAGAAATCCAGGATCATCTCAAGGCATTATACAAATAAGAAGTCAGCCTCTTCTTCACCTTATCTCTTAATCTGCAGGAAAACTACTGCGAAACCTCCTTCACCAATTCTCAGTTCCAAACCAGCAAGCCACCCTTCCCCCCAACCCCTTCAACGCCTTCGAAGCAATTTCCTAACAGGGATGTGGGCCAAATTTAAATCAATTTATCCGGTCACTGCAGGTATCTTGTTCTACCTTCAACACAGCTTGCATTCCCTCAGAGACAGAACCTCCACCTCTGTAAGTCAGGTAGGTATTATTCAAGTTAGGAGAATTAAAACAGGGTCACAGAGAGGAAGGCTAAAGAATTTGACTTTTTTGTGTTTACTTGTATAGAGGAAAAACAGCACGTAGATGCATCCACAGTATTTAATTTGTTTGGATAATAGTTACAGATAAACAGTTACACTCCATATACAATTACCAATACTTTTTTATACAGTTCATATTTCAGTCATCAACACTATTTTATTTACACTCTATTTATGTACATTAACATCTTTCTAAAGTCAGTGCATTGTCAACAAGTTTTATACAGTAATTTACAAAGTGAATGTAGTTAGTTAATTTAATAAATTTTCTGCTAATCATGAATTAAAAAAATTAATTACAACCAATATAACCAACACAGATCAAACAACATTAGTAGATTGTGCTACCTGCTTAAATAAAACATCTGTAAGGAAATTCTTTAAAATCTTCCACTTTTTCGTGGGACTTGTCCAGTTAGGAATGGACAGATTTTATACACTGAAAATCATGAAACTATAAAGTCTGCATTTTGTCTGACTTTATCACATTATACCATTTAGGCCACTCCTTCCTACCTGCAATTATAGTCTTCTTCTGAATAGGGTTTCAACTTAGATAGCCATTTATGGCAACCTTTCCAAATGCTCTGAGGAGAACTGGATAGCAACCGACCTCAGATATCAGAACACAAATGCTTAATTACACTGGTACCTACTATCTATGAGGAAGGAAGGGTAATGGAATCTGACAATTAATGAGAATCAGCTTCCAAGGTCCAGATGAATAAAAAAAGACTGAAAAAAAAGTGAGATATTTACTTCGAATACATGTTTAAAAACAACACAGGAAAAAAATGTTGCCTGAAATAAATAACATTTATATACTTTTGTTCCAGTCTTGAATTATTGAAGGAAAAAATGAAGTGAGCAAAGAAACATAACTTTTGATGACTACTACTGTGAAATGTAAAAAAATAAAAAATAAAAAGGACAAACACCAAAATAAAAAAAGTATATGGACAGGCAAACAAAAGTTTACTTCCTAAAACCACCAATTTCATTAAAAATACTTATACACTATCAATGTTTGGGATGTGTTTTGTTGTTAAATTTAATATGATGAGGGAAAATACCCCAATTAAGTTAATTTATAGCCCTTATAGCCATCAAATATGAACAAGTTCTGAAAAGTTCATTTGCACGTATTCTTTCTTTAAAGTGCAAAACAAAGAAACAAAGAACAAACAACCACTAATTGTAAAATACCATTTAGCTTTGTTGCCACTTTCCCTCTCAGAAGCTCTCTGTGCAACAGTGCATGTAAAGATGGTGCAAATTTTGGCAACTCCCCTCCCACACTCAGCAGTGGTGGTAAACATTTTTGAGGGCTCTTGAAGTATCCTCAAAGTAGGCCGCCTCTATCTGGAGGGTTATTTTATTTTAGCTGGATCTCCCAGGATGCTTTTTTTTTTTTTTTTTTCCCTGCAGGGTCTCTCAACCAAGGCCCTGGGTAGAAGGCACGCAACCCTTAAGAGAGTCTCCCTTTCAGACTTACCACTTATATATATGCCTCTGCTACCACCAGTGATTGGTTGTGTCTCAAACACAAACACAACAACAAAAACAAAAAGCAATAAAGACATAGAAAGAGTGGGAAAATGGTTTAAAAAGTAAATCGAAAAATCTGTGTCCATGCTGCAAGAATCCTTCGCACGCCTTTGTGATCTTGCTTTCTCCATTGTGTCAGTCACTACAGTGGAATAAAACTTCAGGAAAAAGGAGGTAGCATGTCATGTCGTCCCCAGACAACACTACAATTTTTTGTTTTACTTTGACTCCAAGGAAATTCTTAGTATTTTGTTATGATTATTGGTAAACTATACTTGCTACATGTTTGTTCATATCTGGACAAGCACAACTTAGTTCTTATTTGGTCCCAGGTGGCTGGTGCCAAACCCTTTTGTTTACAGGCTAATGGTGGGCTCTGCCTGAAAGTTCTCTACCAGGGAGCTCGAGTGAGACACTTCCAAACAAAATTATTACTACTGTTATGTTAACTGCTATTTTAATTAGGATTTTTATTTTGTGCTTCAGGGTCACAGGATAAAATAACTACACATTTAGCTTGCCTTTCAGTGACGTTTTTGCCCTATGTCAGCTACAGGGAGTCATCTCCCTCATCACCAGCTACTGTAACACACAGTACTTTTTGTAATCAGACTCAAAGTCTTCGTCCATGCTGCTTGTGTCTGCCATCTTTTTGCCGTCAATCTTTGGCAGAAATTGTGCATAGTCTATCCCCTGCTGCTCATAGAAAAGAATGTAGGCAGAGTCGGTGTCAATTTCATCAGGGTGAAGTTCCTGAAGGAGCAAGAAAGGCTTTAACTAAAAAGCCATCACTATGCCGGCTCTTAATCCTCACCAGGGAAGGGAGGACCAACCCTCTTTAATTACTAAACCTGATTGCTCCCAATCAGCTTAATATCTTGGCTGTCTCATACCTGCCCCTAAAAAATAAGACCCATTATTTTCAATGTTTGATTTTTTGGGGAAAATATTCATACCATAGAGAAGTCAAAAGAATGACAAAAATGAAACAAAACAACCCATCAAATTCTACTAGCTCAAATGATAAGAAATTTTTCTTATAACCAATACCTTCTTCCTCTTCATTGTTTTCATTTTCTGCTCTGCATAACCCCCCACCCCAACCAGGGATCAAACCCGGGGCCTCGCAGTGAAGGCGTCGAGTCCCAACCACTGGAGTGCCAGGGAATTCCCTGCATATCACTTTTATTCCTTTATACTGAAGGCATCTATATACTGATTCTCCCTTAGAGGAATTTTTTTTTTCTTTTTTCCTGATTCTAATAGCAATAACTATTTCCTATTCAGGAGAAAGTCCATTATTTCAACAAGTGTCCTCCAGTTCTGTTGACATTTGTTTCTTTTATTCAAAGATTGGGGATATTTACCTTACAGCTGCTGTCATTGTAACAGTACCACCTGCTGTTTGGGTTTTTGGCATAAGTGACGTAATGGCCCCCGCCCAGAATTCCTGAATGGCACTATAAGAGAGAAGAAAGTGAAGGTATATTAGTAGTTGACAGGGCACAGTACTAGGATCCAATCAGGAAAACACTTTTGGGAAAAAAAGTGTTTTCCTTCTTCCAAAAACAAATCAAAGAGGAAAAGTGAAAAATTTAAAACTCTGAATCTTACCATTTTATTGTTGTAATTATTTTTGCAAAGCAAAAATTCCTTAGAAACACACAATTGTGAATGACTTGAACCTGTGATTCCGGTTATAATGATTACACGACTGTTCCCTTTATTACACTGCGAGCATCTTGGATTCTACCCAAAAGGCCAAGATATCTACTGCTAACTTTGTCTATCACCAAGCTCAATGCCCAGCAAATAAGCAGGCCCTGAAAAAATGATGAATGAATGAATGAATGAATGAATGAAGATGAGCAAACAAACCACTGAAAGTGCAGATCATTCTGAATACATACAACAAACCACTTACCGAAATTGCATATAGATTATAAATAGGCTTAACATGAATATCTTCTCTTTGGTCATCGGTGCTGTCTTCTTCACTGTGGTTTTCAAACTGACCATTGCTGTAGCCATTGCCACATGCCTCATGCTCATAAAGGAAGCCATTGGCCAAAGCTACTTCATGGTCCTGTGGGGTGACCAGCTCAGGCTGGCTGCCCCCCAGCATGTGCCCTCGGCTCAAGGCATCAGCCAGCTCACAAACTTGCCCAGCCCCGTTCTCTTTGCTGGCATCCAAGTTCTCCTTGCTACTTGACAGTTTATTTTTGCTGCCGATCTGGGGTAGCCGGAGCCTCCCTTTGCTCCTCCCTATAGTCCGAGGGCTGCTGTTAGGGCTGCTGTTTTTGCTGGAGGGACAGCTGGTTCCACTTTTTCTTGATGAAGAAGGTGAACCTGTGAAAGGGAAGAAAAGATAAATCCAAATGCCACAAGTTAAACCAGCCACCAAATGCTAACTATGAAGTCAACTTCACAAGCGTACACATAAAGGGAAAGACACGGGCGTCCTGACTGGCTACTCTTTATTCCTTTTATGTGGACAGTAAGTTACATTCTTGTCTTCCTCAACACCAAACCCCTAAAGGCAGCAATGTCCTGAAAATGTGAAGTATAACTAAGTACAGACTTAGCAAATAGCAGAAAGATGATTTAGGACAGATTCAGTTCAAAACAATATTAGACTAAGGAGTCTTACAAATACATATTCTTCTTCTTTGTAAAATTAGATTAAAAAATACGATCACCAATTATTAAGCACTTACTATTGCTAGGCATGATATTGGGAACTCTATTATCTCTACCTCTCAAAACAATCCTGTAAAGTAGCGGGCCATAAATAGCTCCCCGCCCCCTTATATACCCTTAAAAATTGTTGAGGACCTCTAGAACTTTTGTTTATGTAAGTTCTATCTATCAATATTTACCATACTAGAAATTAAAACTGAGGAATTTGAAAAACAATATACAAGCATATATTTTTCTTTCTTTTTTAAATTAATTAATTAATTTTTGGCTGCATTGGGTCTTTGTTGCTGCACGCAGGCTTTCTCTAGTTGCGGTAAGCGGGAGCTACTCTTCTTTGCGGTGTGCTGGCTTCTTATTGCAGTGGCTTCTCTTGTTGCGGAGCACAGGCTCTAGGCACGCGGGCTTCAGTAGTTGTGGCATGCGGGCTCAGTAATTGTGGCTCTCGGGCTCTAGAGTGCAGGTTCAGTAGTTGTGGTGCACGGGCTTAGTTGCTCCTTGGCATGTGGGATCTTCCCGGACCAGGGCTCAAACCCGTGTCCCCTGCACCACCAGGGAAGTCCCACACAAGCATATATCTCACTGACAATATCACACGTATTGTTGGCTCTGACTCCGCTTGTGAGAGAATGAGAGTGGAAAGGCAAATACTTAGTATTTTTTCCTTTTTCTTTTTTTTTTTTGTGATATGCGGGCCTCTCACCGTTGTGGCCTCTCCCGCTGCGGAGCAGAGGCTGCAGACACGCAGGCTCAGCGGCCATGGCTCACGGGCCCAGCCGCTCTGCGGCATGTAGGATCCTCCTGGACCGGGGCACGAACCCGTGTCCCCTGCATCGGCAGGCGGACTCTCAACCACTGCGCCACCAGGGAAGCCCCTTCCTTTTTCTTTTTTTGTTGCCTTGCTGCGTGGCTTGTGGAATCTTAGTTTCCTGACCAGGGATTGAACCTTGGGCCACAGCAGAGAAAGCGCTGAGTCCTAACAACTGGATCACAAGGGAACCCCCAAATACTTAGTATTTTTATGAAAACAGTTCTGATCCTCCAGAAGGGGTCTCAGGGACTCTCTAGGGGTTCTCAGACTATATATTGAGAACCCCTGCTGTAAGGGAACAAGGATGACAACTATCATTCATGATCACCAAATGTCAGGCTCTATGTAAAGCTCTTTACTCTTTTTCTTTTTTTAAATGTTTTGTTTGTTTTTTGGGTTTTTTTTTGGCTATGCAGTACGGCATGTGGGATCTTAGTTCCCTGACCAGGGACTGAACCCGTGCCTGCTGCACTGGAAGCGCTAAGTCTTTACAACTGGACCCAGGGAAGTCCTAAAGTGTTTTACTCTTGATGTATCAATTTCTCACTCTGTGAACTTAGTATTATCTTCATTTTATGAATGAGAAAATAGATTTAACGAGGCTGTACTTCTTGCTAAAAGTCACATTTCAGACAGGTTCCTTGTACAACCAAGCTGTTGCTCCAGAGTGGAAAACAGGGAAACACGCAGCCTAGAGGGATCCCTGGAGAGCCCCTTGCAGAGTGATGTCTGGGCTCTGTGAAGTCCCCCAGGCCTCCTCACCTTTAGGGCTACTGATGACGTTCGCGCTGAGTGAGGATGGGCTCTTGCTCAGGAGCATGTTGTCTTCCCCAGCTGAGTTCTGAGCATCCATTTTCTTCACCTCTCCTGCCAGAACCCTGGGCTCAGAGAGGTCGTCTCCCTGGGGTGTGAGTGGTTTACGCTGACAGAGAGCTGGGTCTCTCGGCACCAAAAAAGCACTAGGGTCAAAACTCTCACGAGGAAATTTAACAATTTTCTGTGATTTTATCCATCGCCCATTTACAAATTGAAATCGTTTAAGATGAATAATCTGGAGAAGAATAGAAAACACTTGGATTAAAGAGTTCTGAAGATACAAAATACACATTAAAAATCCCCAAGTCTAATACACATAAATGTTCCAAAAATATAACATAACTTTTTTTCCCCCAGAAGAATATATTTTATTATGTAACATAGTTAACGGTCAGGCCACTGCCCTTTAGCTATATGACTAACATGGTAATCCTCCTAATTTCCTTCAATATCCTAGGAGCCTATACTTGCATGTTCTCTGGGCTTGTGACACATGCTGACCTTTACCTCTCTCCAATATCATAGAAGATCCATTCATAAACACACTCATGAGGATAGAACACTATATACTGAATGTTTTGAAGAAAAATGGAGGCGTTTTTTACAGATGAAACTTACCTAGTCTCCAATAGGAGGCCTCTTCCTTCTTACCACATCCTTTGGTTGCTACCATGGAACTTCACTGTCCTGAAGAGCATAAGAATCTCCCTTCTCTTTTTCTTTTCAAGAGCAATGAATTCCTCTAGCCTTAAGCAGTGTTATTATGCTCTCTACTGTGGGCACAGATGTTTGGGTGGCTCCCTCTACCCTAAATGCTTAATAATTTACTGTTTATATAAAGAGAACCCCTTTCTAAGGGGGATGCTGGTGTGTGGATTTAACAGAAGCCCACCAAGCTCTCAATATAACATCTACTCCTCATTATTCTTTAAAGACCTCAAAAACATAGTTTTACAAATGCCAATACTTCATGATATGTTTTATGTGATGCTTACATGAGTATATATAACTGTCAAACTCATCAAACTAGACATTTAAAATCTATGAATTTAATTCCATGTTAACTATACCTCAATTAAAAAAAAAAAAACTTCCCCCTTCCCACCTACCTGTTCCCAAGCCTGTCCCTGTGCTCTGCTTCCCATCCCTGGAGCTAGCTAATCAGCATTAGTAATTTCTCGTGCATCCTTCCCTGGGAAGCTGTTCTGGTCTACATTCACAGTCTCACAGAGTAGTAGGAAGAAGATATGAATAAAAAAATACACACAAGGTCTGGTTAAAATACACCAGTGCCTCACATTTGATATGATTTCCTCCCTTAAGGAAAAAACTTTCTTAAATGAATAGGAAGAACTGACACCTCAAACTTTCTTGACAAGCAACAGGTGAGTCTCCTAATCCATGAATGGAGAAGGCAGAAGTACATCAAATCAGAAAGAATATGTAAGCCCCAGTGCACTTGTGCCTTCACATTTAATTCAGCAGCGTGTTGTGGCCATGTGATGAAGCACAGCGGGATTGGAGGTTCAGCCTCTGTTCTCTTCTGTAGTCCATAAAGCACAAGCCTAAAGCTTCCTCTCTCCCTAGAGCCAGGAGTGCTTTCACCTTGTCCTGAAGTTCAAATTCACCAGGTTGTACCACTCGTGGCACTTCTCATATATTGCACTTAATGCAGTTACTGGTCTATATGACTTCTCTCCCCTTCTAGGCTGTATGCTCTTTAGGATACAAAACTAGCAAATATCTGTAGTACAATTCATCTCTGTGTGCAACAGCAAATGTGTTTTAAACACTGCTGCAGGAAGGGTCTTATTCTCCAAAACTCTTATTTGTTCCCCACTTCTTTCCGTCAAGCTAGACTCTTGCTCTCTCAGAGGTGGGACTGTAACATACCAGAATGGGGGGGAGCCTCCAGAGATCTAGCTTCTTGGTTGCCAAGCAGTGGGTCTTACACTTGGAGCAGTAGTACATCTCATTTTCCCCTAGCTCCTCCTCACTGGTGAAAGCACGCAGGCAGCTGTCCAGGTTGATGGGCTCAGCTTGTGCTCGCCGACTCTGCTCCACACTCTCGTGCTCATCTACAACCTGCAGGTGGAGGGGACAGGAGGAACGGGAGAAGGGGTAGGTGGGAGGGAGGGGGTTTAAAATGGTCACCTGCTATGCATCATCCTCTAGGTGACTCAACCTCATTTACTTTACATGAGGAAAAAAATACAACCCAAACTAGAGTCTGAGCAAATAGGGCATTTGTACATTTATTCACAAATATAACATCAATAACATCCTTGATCAAATTTCTATTCATGTGACCATAGCTTTTTGGGGAAAAATTTCTGCATGCTTCCAAATGACAAAAACAAACAAGGAATTGCCTGTTTATTTTACAATTTGAAATCCTAAAACAGCTTACATGTGGACTGGCTCTCAAGCCAGGGTGTTGAGATTAGGCCATTTATTTATTTATGTATTTGCGATACGCAGGCCTCTCACTGCTGTGGCCTCTCCCGTTGCGGAGCACAGGCTCCGGACACGCAGGCCCGGCGGCCATGGCCCATGGGCCCAGCCGCTCCCTCCCGGACCGGGGCACGAACCCGTGTCCTCTGCATCGGCAGGCGGACTCTCAACCACTGCACCACCAGGGAAGCCCAGGCCATTTATTTTTTAACAGGGACATATAACATTATTAGTATGCTGCAGGCTTTACAGAGGCTAGGAGAAATAATATCACTGAAACACAGATGCCAGATCTGGATTAAATAAGAAAGGATACAGAAAAGCTCACCTTAAGAGGACAACCCCCAGGGCATTAAAACTCACAGGCTACAACTCATTTGCATATTAATGCCCCATAACGCAGAGTTATCAAAATATCATGTGTATTGTTATCTCTCTCCTGCCTCTTGGCGCCTTTCTATCTGAGATGGCAATAAAAGGAACAGCAAGCTCAAAAAAGCCTGAGTTTGCTGAGAAGACCCCTAATACCTGCCCAAACCTCTGTGGTTCCTGTTAACCAGCATGCTAGGCTTTGAAGCAAGGAGGAGGTAAATATGAGAAAGGAGAGAGCAAAGGGGGGTAGATGTGCAAGGATGTATGTTGGAGGTGGCGTGGGAATCAGGAGGAAGGAGACAAGGAGGGGCCTAGAATGCGACAGAAAGGAAGGATTTTTCCCTCTCCAATTCTTGGCTGCCACTTACTAAGCAATCAAGAACCACGGCAGGTGAGGCATACATAGCATGACTATGAATGACCCTGAGACTCCACAGGGATCACATTGCAGGGTGGGGCCGGGACAACATGTACGACAATGAATGCCTCTCTTTTTGACAAAGGTCACATACAGGTCCCTCACTCCACTTATTACTCCTCCCTTCCGGAGGTGAATTGGTTCTCTCTGCCTGAGGCAATTTCCCTCAAGTTTTCCTTCCTGAGCTCACAGTTTAGAACAGGTTTTCAGGTGTGACTTTTTCCCTACCTGAGAAGATGGCTGAGTCACAGGCTGTCAAATGTTTTTATAAACTATCAAGGTTGGGGTTGATTGTGCAATGAAGAGTTTTAGCATTGCATCACCATCCATTTCTAAAGAGCTTATTTAAAGAGGGGAACTTAGAGGAAATCTCTTTTTTTTCCGGAAGGAAAATCTGGCTTGACCTTGACTTCTTTTCTGATACTAACTCTCATCATTTTTAGGGCTGGTCATCCAAGGGAAAAACTGACATGCTTCAAAAGGAAACATGCTGTATCATGGTGGTTAGAATCAGAGTAGAAAAAGAGGTGTATTAAATATAGTACTGTCTCTTTTCTCACAGCCAGTTAAACATTATCTGTATTATTATCTCTACCAGGGATGCTTTATGGCCAACCACAAATTATAGTAAGTAAGTACAGAATGTTGATTTTTATTGACTATATTTTCTATAGAGCACACAGGCTATAGAGCTGGATGGAGACAGGGAGGAAGGAGATGGATGAAAAACATATCTGTGGACAAAAATAATTTTTATTTATTAATAAAATTTCCCTAAATGACAAAGATTCCCTTTACGTCTTGGGATCCATTCCCAGATCCTCTACAATTATTCAAATAGTCTAAATTATTATTGGCACCCTCTTCCTTTTTTTTTTTTAAATCTAAGTTGCTTGAAAGCTCATCCTTAGCCCAAAACATAAAGGAATGAAATAATAAGCTTTCATACATTGTAAGACTATTAGAAAAAGAGGGAGATCTGAGAAGTTATCTAGTTTAATTTTTTACTAAGGAATGTGAGGTCCAAACGGGAAAAGTAAAAAGAATAAGCACAATTGCCTATATTTTTCCCTCCTTACCAAATAAAACATTCATGTAGAAATTCTGGAAAGCAGTGAAAAATGTAAAAAGGCAGGAAACCTTTTATACTCTTAATATAAAGGCAAACTGTCAAAATATTGGCAGATTTTCTTCTGCCCTTTTTTTTATATGAAGAGATTTTTCAGTGTATGCAATTATTTTATATCTTGCTTTATAAAAAACTTTACAAGACATCATAAGCATCTCTCTATGTATGTTGGGAAAAACTCCTGGTAGTCAGCATTTTCAATGGCTGCATAATATTTTATCCAATTTCTATACCACATGCCTCTAATGTGGGACAAATACAAGTTGCTTCTAATTTTTTACTATTCTAACAAATGCTATGATGAAATCTGTCAGCAAATCACAGAGTATTTCCCTAGGATAAATTCTTAAAAGGGGAATTACTGGAATAAAACCATAAAACATACAGGCAACAATCTCAATTTTGAATCTCCTTTGTCTACGTGACTCTCCAAGCACATGCAGAAACCACATGTAGGAAGAAATTAGTCATGTGGCCCCATTCCCCAGAAAGGAAGGATATCTCAGTAGCAGCTTGGTTTCCATGGTATCCTAAGAGCATCACTGAAAATGGAAGTGGGATGAGATTTAACAGGTCACGTAGGTCCCTCTTCCTATAAAGCAGGATGTCCTCCAGAGTTTTTCAGATTGCACACTGGGTTTGTTAAAAAGGGAAAGAGATTTACAGCCAAATAATTTTTCATCTTTGACAGGAGTATCTTGTCACAATAATGTCCTGTTGGATTTTGTGCTGATGAAGATTTAAGAATCTTTCTTTCAATTGCTAAAATTTTCCCTCTTTAAAGTAACCATGGTTGAGGTTATTGACTTACCTTGCTACAGTGAGCATAATCTGCCAAAACATCTACTTCTCTTCAGCTACCTTTAGCCCAATGATCTTTCATTTGGCCAAGTATCCACAAATAGTACTCATCCTTGGCTAGTGAGAGCCTTAGGGTGTGTGGGGGCATATTTAGGGATCCAAATAGGGAATTTGGTCTGGAACTGGGAGTTCCCCCACTCCTCAATAGCACAAAAAGACAGAAAAGTCCATAGAGAACAGACTTGTGGTTGCCAAGGGGTCGGGGAGGGTTGGATTGGGAGTTTGGGATTAGCAGACGAGAACTATTATACGTGCATTATATATGCGAATGGATAAACAACAAGATCCTATTATATAGCCCAGGGAACTATAATCAGTAACCTGTAATAAACCATAATGGAAAAGAATATAAAAAAGAATATATATGTATGTATAACAGAATCACTTTGCTGTACACCAGAAACACAACATTGTAAGTCAACTATACTTAAAAAAAAAAAAAAAGAAAAGTTAATTTTCGTTACTAACTTATCTAAAGGGAATGCCTTAAGAAACAGTGAAGGAAATTTCCATCAAGAATCATATAAATGCAAAAGCCACTACTACTCTTCCTGTGACTAAAACAACTCCTTTGATTCTGTTGCTTTTACATCTCCACCAGATTCTTCATATCTCTATGCACAAGCTATCTAGTCAATCTACCCTTCAAACAATATTTGGCAAACATTTTTAGATATGGAGGTAGTATTCTTTTGGAAGTTACATTTTCAAAGTTTAAAAACTGCTCCAGCCAGTGTGGCAGTAGAGGAAGGCTAAGTGTGAAGAACAGGCATGGAGATGTACTCTTAGGTGTCTTGAAACATTCAGTTCTTTCTCTAATTTTCTGATCACTATGCCCATTAAAGGTAGCAGCTATAGCCCTGGAATGCACTTGAGCTAAGTAATAGTGGTTACCAAATGCTGCAGCTTCAATAATAATTAATAAACAGGCAGAGAGACTGGCACGCTTGATATGTCATGGCCAGAGAATATAACTTCTTAATTACGCCCAAAGTTTTGTTTCAAGATTTACTTATTATTAACATTTTTGAAATTCAATGCTCCAATACAATTAACTCTACAAGTGGGAAAACTGAAACATCCACAGAATCATGTTAATATATTTAAGTGCCACAGAGAATGCCAATGAATGTTTTTCTAGCTGTTTTTAAACTGTCTGAAAATAGAAATGGCATGATACAGTTAAGCTGGGAAAAATTTTACATAGGAAAACCACCATCTTACGATGGCTTTGAGTACTTACCCTTTCCTGTGATGTTTGATAGCGGAGGTGAAGGGCTGTGGGGTCCCAATCCACAGCAATATAGGCATTTCCAATGAAAGCTCTGTCTTCCCCACAATCAATTTTACAGCCCCTGCAAAATCTAAAGGGGGAAAAAAGATCTACTGAGGAAAGAGTAATTATGAAGGAATCCAAATTTTCTTTATCAGAAATATTCTCCCCGGGAATTCCCTGGAGGTCCAGTGGTTAGGACTTGTCGCTTTCACTGCCACGGCCTGGGTTGAATCCCTAGTAGGGGAACTAAGATCCTGCAAGCTGTGGGGCGTGGCCAAACAACACAAAAAACCCCCCAAAACTCTCCCTTCCTACTTCTTTTCTTTTTTTAAAAAATAAATTTGTTTTTTGTTTGTTTATTTATTTATTTATTTATGGCTGCGTTGGGTCTTTGTTGCTGCCTGTGGGCTTTCTCTAATTGCGTTGGGGGGGGCTACTCTTCACTGCAATGCGCGGGCTTCTTACTGCAGTGGCGTCTCTTGTTGTGGAGCATGGGTCCTAGGCGCACGGGCTTCAGTAGTTGTGGCATATGGGCTCAGTAGTTGTGGCTTGCGGGCTCTAGAGCGCACAGACTCAGTAGTTGTGGCGCACAGGCTTAGCTGCCGTGCGGCATGTGGGATCTTCTTGGACCAGGGCTCAAACCCATGTCCCCTGCATTGGCAGGCGAACTCCTAACCACTATGCCACCAGGGAAGTCCCCCTTTCTACTTCTCTACTTTCCTTCTTGGGCATCCCAATTTTTCATGGGCTTCTAACTTCAGACTGATAAATGCATGAATATGTACTATGTAATTATTATTATTATTATTTCAGGGACTCCTGCTTATCACTTCTCAAATCTTTGGTTTTTCAAGGTACTTGATAACCATTTGTAAATCCACATGAATATGCGGACTTTATGGCAAATAAATGATATGGGAATTGGCTATCTGAGACCATACACCCTCAAGAAATTCTAAATTTAGTTATTAAATGCTTGGAGGTAGGACAATTTATCTGGCATAACCATGCCTATTTCCTTGTTTGTAAAATGGCACATTAAATAAATATGTATAAAAATTTATGGGGTGGGGGAGGGAACCATGACAAAGGCCATGGTTCCAAGGCCTATACAGACTCAGTTTGCTAAAGCTGTTACAGTTCTCTGAAGGCTGACTTCAGTACTCAGGCATTTTCCAAGCTGGGACAGTAATGGCCAATCAATCTCCATAACTCTTCTAAAAACCAAAAATAGACTTCCAGCAAGGTCTAGTAAATAGACTATGTCTTACTGGGCTCAGAATTGCTAAACTGATTTATATCTAAGGAGCAGAAGGTATAGAATGATAAATGTTAGTCATAAACTATGAATTTGATGAGGATTGTAGAGTTTACAAAACCAGCTAAATCTCAAGAGCAAAACTTAGCTATAGACCTCACAGGGAAGAGATGAATGAAGAATTCCTAAGTTTATTTCAAGCTTTTCATTATTCATTATTAATTCTAAAAACTGGAAACCTTATGAAAAGGGTATAATATCTGAAGCTGCAATTCTAAAATTTTTCTTTTGCAGAAGGTCACTTTACCTATACCATGGGCACCAAGCACAGGAGTTCCCATCTTTCTGCACAACTCGTAGAGTGAATGGATACTGATAACCCATACTGTCATCACTGAAACAGAACATAAACCAAAGAGTATAAGAAACATTTCTTAGTTGAGGTCTCTTTCATCTTCTCTTGAACTAACCCTAGAAAGGGGCATCTGTCAGAGCAGTATGTTCACATTGACAGCTCAATGCTGGTTATCCTAACCCATTAACTGCAGCCCTGTACAACCACACTCAGGGCTCCCTGCTTATAGAGGGGGAGACACAGCAGACTGCCAGATGTCTCTGAGCGAGTCCATGTGGTCCACATAAATTTCATAAAAATAAGCTAATCATGAAATCAAATGCTAATTATCCTTCAGCCCTAATTCTATCAAGAGATTTAATTCACATTAAACCAGACCTCTTCCATGACAAGAACACTGACACACCACAGAAAGCTGAAAGGTCATAATGGTATTAGAGGAGTTGACTATATATTTAGAAGCTTCTTTAATGAGAATCCCTGATGTGGTACATGACAGATACCCCCTTTCCTTGCCTTAACTATCTAAAGCTATAAGCTACGTAACATTTTTAGGGTAATGTCTTAACTGCAAGATAGCTTTGCGAGTTCTCCAACTTTAAAAAAATTTATTCATCCTTGCCCCAATAAGAAGCAATGCAATGACTATAACATAAGAGCAATATACTTTATGGATCATTTGGCAATTTGTAGTGGCTATTGCATGGCTGCTCAAGATAATAAAACCATGATAAGGACTCACTGTAAGGGCAACAGTGAGTATCATGCCTGTCACAGCAGTTCCCAGCTTTCCGCATAACTTGTTGATTGAATGACTATTGATAGCCCATGCTGCCCAGTATCATGTCAATGAAAACCAGATCAATGGTAAGTGAGGAATCCAAAGAAAGATAAAGGGACAAAACAACCAGGTAGCACTCTGGCAGAGAACTGTGAAGCACCCTCTTCTAAAAAGTTTCTTTACTTTTTTGCTCTAACGGAAACCTGGCTTTCCTGAGGACTCCGCTTCCAGTTCACCTCTTAAGTGTTAGCTTTCTTCTCATACACCCCAGAACCTGAAGGTGATATGGGTCTCCTCCTTACTCCTCTTTACCACTTCTGGCAAAATTCTGGTTTCTATGTAGCATCTGCTACTGAATTATACCACCTGCTTGCTATTCCTCCTTGGTAGGGGCATTTTTTCTTTATTCACTAAAGATTTTAGAACGCAGTTCACTGTTTTTCTCTCTGTCACTTCCATCATACTCTTGGTGACTTCAATGTAACTTACCTAACAACTCCTCGGCCTTCTCTCTTCCAACAATAATCTCCATTCTATATTGATCTACCCTCTCCAATGGTCATATTCTAGATCTTGTCAATTGATAGTGGCTATTACATGGCTGCTGAAGGTAATGAAGCCATGATAAGGACTTTACCATCTCCAAAAATCTCAATTCCAAACATCCTACTTTGAAACAAACATCTCCTATCTTCTTGGATCACTTATTCAAGTATCACTACTCTAACAATTCTTTGACCCAACATAAACCTCCAATCACTGCCCTCAAATCCTCACTTTCCTCCTTATCCACTGTCCCTCAAACTAACCATCTTCTGCATGGATCCTCAATTCCAGGAATTTGTCCATTTAATCTAAATTTTCAAATTTATTGACATAAATACTCAGAAAAGTAGAGAACTGTACAATGAACAGCACCCAACTACAATTAATCAACTCTTGGCCACTCTTATTTCATCTATACCCTTACCTAGCCCCACTAGATTCTTTTATTCCATTTTTTAAAAATGTTGTACAATATACATAAAATTTACCATTTAATCATTTTAAGTGTACAACTCAGAGGCATTAGGTACATTCACAATGTTGTGCAATTATCACTACCACCCAGCTCCAGAACCTTTTTATCTTCTCAAACAGAAACTCTACCCATTAAGCAATAATAAATTCCCCTCCCCGCAGACCTTGTTAACCTCTAATCTACTTTCTGTCTATAAACTTGCCTATTCGAGATACACCTCATAAAAGTGGAATCATACAAATATTTGTCCTTTTGTGTCTAGCTTATTTCACTGAGTGTAATGTCTTCAAGGCTCATCCATGTTGTAGTATGTATCAGAACTCCATTCCTTTTTATGGCTGGATAATACTCCACTGTATGTATATACCACATTTTGTTTATCCATTCATCTGTTGATGGACTTCTGGGTTGTTTCCACTTCTTGGCTACTGTGACTCACTAGATACTTTTGAAGAAAATCAGAGGCATTTTATCATTTTCATCCATAAATATTTCACTGTGTTATCTCTAAAAGATAAGCTCTCATTATTCTTTTAATGCCTGTAGGACCATCTTGTCTTTAACCTACTCTAACCTCTGTGTCTTTTTTTTGGCGGTATGCGGGCCTCTCTCTGTTGTGGCCTCTCCTGCTGCAGAGCACAGGCTCCGGACGCCCAGGCTCAGCAGCCATGGCCCACGGGCCCAGCCGCTCCGCGGCATGTGGGATCCTCCCGGACCGGGGCATGAACCCGTGTCCCCTGCATCGGCAGGCGGACTCTCAACCACTGCGCCACCAGAGAAACCCTAAACTCTGTGCCTTCATCTACACCACTCCACTAAAACAGCTTTTGCAAGGTCACCAAAGGCTGCCATTTTATCAAATCCAGTGGTCAATTCCCAGTCTTTCTCTTAATCTGATCAGTCTTCCCTTAAACACTATCTTCACTTAACTTCTGGGACACTACTCACTCCTGGTTTTCTTCTTACTTCACTGGCTGTTCCTTCTGAATCTCCTTTGTTGTCTCTCCCTTCATTATTCAGCCTCTAAATGCTGGAATGCATCAGGAATTAGATCTTAGGCATCTTCTCTCTTACTATCTAAATAATATCAACTGGTCTCAGGGCTTTAAATACCAACTATTTGCTGATGACACCTATATTTATACCTCCTGGGAAGACCTTAAGTCTATCTCCCACTTGAAAATATAACACAGATCTTGAATTTAGCTTGATTCCTATCATTGCTTGCCAAAACCTACTCCTTCTCCAGTCTTCCTCATTTCATTAAATGGTACCAGCATTCACAATTGTTCAGGCTGAAAATCTATCTTGGAATCCTCCTCCCCTCATACTCCATATCTGATTCATTAGCAAGCCCTGGGAAAAGTCCTCATCTAGAAGCCTTTTAATTCAATTAGATTTTCACTTCATATTTAATCTTGCCCTATTGTCATTTTTACTAAACACAACATTCATCAATTAAATCACTTATCTATTATTTGTACTTTTCCTTTAAAATTTATTTACCTTAAGCCGTATCCTAATTATCAAAAGACCCTCATACCATAACAAATAACCTATCAGCAAAAATAATTTCTTTACTCAGTTAACACAGAAGCAGAACTCCCACGTGCACCATGATAACAAGAAAATGATCTTCAATTCAAATGAGATATAAAAGGCAACACAATCCCAAAGATTATTAGAAATAAATACATTTACTAATCTAATAGAACAGTGGTAAGAGGAATGGAAAAAAAAACAGAAGATGCTTATTTTCTTTACCAAGACTTATGAAATTACTCCATGTTAAAATGACATGGTAGGGAGATAATCCAACCGAATCATTGTTATGGCATGAGACTTTTTCAGAGTTCATGTATAGATATGCACATATAGATACTGTTCCCATTTGGAATTTCAGAGGGTTGAGATGATGCAAATTTCCTGGTGAATTCATACTCTCTACTTTTGTAGTAACAGAAGCCAAGGATATTACCCGAAGCATATAAAATACTAGCTGAAAAGATTTAGGTAAGAGATCAGAGAATACAACGATTATTAGACACTGGAATGTCTAGGTGATGAAAGGAAGGTGTACAGTCTCTCCTACTCAAAAGACCAAACCAAATGGTTGAACTGTATGTTCCCTGGATGGTTCTTCAAGGAGTGATTAACCTGACATGGAATGGGTCCTATAAATCACACAGAATTCACATAAATTCTTCTTCTACATTTGGAAACTAAAAATCTAGGAAGATGCCCTGAAACTCACCAGTCTTGCGCATGATTACTAGCTTCCTGAGGTGGGAGTGGGCTGGCTAATCGAGATACTTGAATCCAAACTGCGTCATACAGGTCTTTCTTCCGGGTATGCACAGTACACGGAACAATCAGAGGCATTCCGAAAAGACTGGGGCGATTCTTCTGAGATGACAGGAAATACAGTTCTGTCCTCATCTGTATGTACAAACAAGAGAAGAAAGAGTGGAGAAGATAGGCCTCTGATTCCTCCCTTTCATTCTTCTAAGACTGCCAAAAACAGGCATCACTATCATTTTCAACTTAGTCGCTATCACACTTCCCTTTATTTATAGGACCATCTTTTATTAATATGAAGAGAATGGTTATTCAAAGTGGAACCACTGAAAGGTTGAGGTATTGCCAATTTCAGAGTTGCTCTCTATCTATCAAACTTGGGTTTTCAGCATTTAATATTTTCAAACTGCGTAGTTTTTCTCTGATAAATATTTCTCACACACACTGAATCATATGTAAAAAAATTAAAAATCATATTCTTAATTACACGATAGAATAAAAGTAAGGTAAACTTTTAAAACGTTTGCTTTGAGTACGTTAAAGGAGATTTTTATCATTTCTTAACATGGAGATACTGCACAGAATTAGCTTGGAAATGATGGCTTAAAACAAAAGTTCAGTATAATAGAAAGGTTGCTGGGAGTTGCAGGATTACTCAGAAAAGCTGATGAGCGCTTGGACATTTAATTCTTTAAGTTTGGTCTTTATATAGTAGAGAAGCTAAGCCAACAATTTATAAACCCACTAGTTTCTAAGTGAAAAGACTCTCTTATTTCAGATCCTCAAGTATTTTGTTTAGCCGTTATTCACTTAAGATTAGCTAAGTACATGATTTTAAGACCCCATTTCATGTGTTGGTAGTTATATTATTATAAGACCCACAGAAATGTGGACAGAGTTCAGAACTATTTTTTAAAAATCAAAAAACTTAGATGAGTTTTTCTTTTCTAAAACTTCTACTTTTCTTCCACTCCAACTCCTGGTAGATAACTTATTTTACTAAATAAATGAGGTCATTTAAGCAACTACTTCTTTACTCTTCTCAGTGTATTTCTCTTCTTTTTTAAAAAAAATTAATTAATTTATTTTTGGCTGCATTGGGTCTTCGTTGCCGCATGCGGGCTTTCTCTAGTTGCAGCGAGCGGGGGCTACTTTTCATTGCGGTGCGCAGGCTTCATTGTGGTGGCTTCTCTTGTTGCAGAGCATGGGCTCTCGGTGCGTGGGCTTCAGTAGCTGTGGCACGTGGGCTCAGTAGTTGTGTTGTACAGGCTTAATTGCTCTGCTGCATGTGGGGTCTTCCTGGACCAGGGCTCGAACCTGCATCCCCTGCCTTGTCAGGCGGATTCTTAACCACTGTGTCACCAGGGAAGTTCCTGTATTTCTCTTCTAAACCCACACAATTTTCATCCTCTTGAAGGTAACTTCTCCCAGGGCCCTGTGGCCCATACCTGCTCAGTTCCTAATGGGATAATGCTCCTGGCTTTACTGCATCAGGAATTTTCCTTTTGTCCTCTCCTAACAACTTTTTCTCTAATCTGAAAAAACTCACTTGACCTAACTGTGCTAAGTTCTTGCCCTATTTCTTTACTTGGTTACACAGCCCAACTTCTCAGTTTTCATTCTTTTTGATGTCTCTGGCCTATGTAACCATGTCTTTCTTTCTTAACTTTTTTTTGAAACTGACTTCCCTTTAGTTGTTGTGTCAACACAACACTATTTCTCCCTTTAGTCTCTGAATATTCTTGCCTACGTTACCTTGCCTTATTCCCCTTCTTTTTCTATCTTGTAGAAGGGAGTAGAAGAAAAATACTTTCAAAGTAAGTCAACCATGAGATCAAAGGGTCTGAAAGAAGAAGGTGGCAATGAAAATGACGAAAAATGGTAAATTCAAGTAGTATTTTGAAAGAAGAAATTAAAAGGCATAATGATATACTGAATATAGGGTTTTAGAAGAAAAGGGGGGAAAAAATCTAAGAACACTTCTAGCCTTTAACCTTTAGCATGGAAGAACGGTGTTGCCTTTCACATGAATAATGGGAAAAGGGAGTTGACTTGGGACAGATGGTAAAATCAATTTTAGGCATTCCCCAAAGAAGCTGCTAGATCATGAAGGAAACTGGAAACAGGGAACTGGTTAAAAGGTGAAAATTTCGAGCTGACAATATGGCTTTATGGTCCAATAATTACAAAAACCTATATATAATGCTTTAGCACTTACAAGCACTTTATGTAACATATACATGATAACTGAAGAGAGATGTTTTCTAAGAAAGATTAAAAATACATCAGTGTTCTTACTATATAATCTGATAATGCTCCGTTAAAAAAGACATGGGGAAATAAATGAATCACCCCAATTATTTTTGCTGATGGGACCTGTTGGAGCTGTGCTCAAACAAAATTCCAAGACACAAATATATCCCTTAATTCTCTAGGATGTCCACTCATACAATCCTGTTTAGAATACGTTCCATAGAACATCATTCACATGGTCAGAAAATCACTTTAACTCGGGAGTTACTGATTCAAAGGAGGGAAAATATACATTTCAAAGAATTATCACAAAGCAAATAGTTGTGTAATCACCAGTCAGGTCAAGAAACAATTCAGCCAGCACTCCAAAGCCTTCCTCTTGCTTCCTCCCAATCACAAATTCTTCCTTCCTCCTAATGGTAACAGTTTTATGGTAATCAACTCTTTGCTTTTCTTTATCATTTTATACCCTATGCATAAACAGTAAATTTCATTTTCCCTGTCTTTAAAGTTTTTATTTATAAATAGAATCATATTATTGGTATTTCTTTTGTGTCTGGCTTCTTTTCCACATTATGTTTATGAGGTTCATTTATGTTGGGTATAACTAAAAATTCATTCATTTTCATTGCTGTATAATATTCTATTATATGACCATGCCTCAACTTCCTTATCCTTTCTACTACTAATGGACATTTAGTGGTTTTATTTTGTGTTTTCATAAAAACACAAAATGGAATAGTGGAATTACTTATCTTTAATTAGAAAACTATTTTTACAAGTAGCCGTATTAATGTACACTCTCATCAGCAGTGTATGAGATTTCCCGTTGCTCAATTATTCTTACCAACACTGTCAACCTGTTTAATAATGATAGCTATTCTGGTGGGTGTGCAGTGATATTGTAATGTGGGTTTTTAAAAAAATTATTTATTTTTGGCTGGCTTGGGTCTTCGTTGCTGCAGGTGGTCTTCTCTAGTTGCGAGAGTGCAGCCTACTCTTCATTGTGGTGCGCGGGCTTCTCATTGCGGTGGCTTCTCTTGTTGTGGAGCAAGGGCTGTAGGCCGTGGGCTTCAGTAGTTGTGGCACGTGGGCTCAGTAGTTGTGGTGCACAGGTTCTAGAGCTCAGGCTCAGTAGTTGTGGCGCACGGGCTTAGTTGCTCCACGGCATGTGGGATCTTCCTGGACCAGGGCTCGAACCCATGTCCCCTGCGTTGGCAGGCGGATTCTTAACCACTGCGTCACCAGGGAAGTCTTCATAATGTGATTTTAATTTGCATTTCTCTAATTAGCAGTGTGGCTGATCACTTTTCCATATGATTATTGGCTATTTAGATATCCTTTCTGTGATGTGCCTATTTAAGTATTATCTATTTTTTTATTGAATTGTTTTTTCTTAGTGACTTATAGGAGTCCTTTATATTTTCTGGATTGAACCTTTTTGTTGGTTATATGAGTTACAAACATCTTCTACTCTAGGCTTGCCTTTTACTTTCTTAGTGATGTCTTTTGATGAAACCAAAGTTCATAATTTTAATGATGTACAATTTATCTTTTCTTTTATGGTTAGTGCTTTCTGTGTCCTATTCAAGAATCTTTTTCTCTAAACCAAGGTCATGAATATATTCACGTTTATTATCTTCTAGGGTCTGCTTTTCTGTTTTGCCTTCATATTTAATTCTGCAGTCCACCTGGAATTGATTTTTATGTGGTGAGAGGTAGGTGTGTCAAGTTTCATATGGCTATTCAATTATCCCAGCACAATTTACCAAGAAAACAGTCTTCCACTGTTCTGTAATGTCATCTTTGTTATAAATCAAGTGTTCATACATATGTGAACCTGTTTCTGGGCTCTCTATTTTATTTCATTGGTCTATTTGCCTTTTCTCACACCAATATCACAATGTCTCAAGTATCATTGCTTTATAAAATCATGATATCTGGTAGCTCAATTCTTCATGTTTGTTCTTCTTCAAGACTGTCTTGGTTATTTTAGTGCTTTGTGCTTCCATATATTAGAACCAGCTTATCAAGTTATACACACACAAGCACACACATACAGAGTATGCACTTTTATTGGGATTGTGCACTGAATCTGTAGATTTGTTTGTGGAGAACGGATATCTTTGAAATACTGAGTCTTCTAATCCATGAACACGGTCTGTGCCTTCAAACATCTGAGTCTTCTTTAATTTCTAGCAATAATATTTTATTGTTTTCTATGCAGATACCTTGTATATTTTTTGTAAAGTTTATTTCCAGGTATTTAATTTTTTTCTTGGTACTTAGTTTTTTGAATAAATGATAATTTTATGATAAATGATTTCTGTAGTGAATTTTGGTGGTCCCCAAAAAGATATGTCCACATCCTAACTCCAAGAACTTACGAATGTGACCTTATATGGCAAAAGGGTTTTTGCATATGTAATTAAATTGAGATATCATCCTGGATTATTTGGATGGCCCCTAAATCCTATGACAATTGTTCTTATCAGTGAAAGGCAGAGGAAGAAGGAGAAGAAGGCCAAGACAGATGCAGATTGGAGTTATACAGCCACAAACTAAGGAATGCCTGTACAAGTTGGAAGAGGCAAGAAGGATTCTCTCCTAAAACCTATGGAGGGGGCACAACCCTGTTGATGCCTTGATTTCAGACTTCTGGCCTTCAGAACTGTGAAAGAGTTAATTTCTTTTGTTTTAAGCCACCAAGTTTGTGGTAATTTGTTACAGCAGTCCTAGGAAACAACTTGTCTTGCCCAAGAATCTTCTTGTTTCTCCCTCCAAAACAAACAAACAAAACCTTCTCCAAAGGCATCTACACTTATATGGCGGAGAAGATGTACATGGCTACATGAACATATAGGAGCCACAAACTTTTTAAAGACAGTAGTACTATATTCAGATGCACCAGCTCTCCTGTTGCTGCTTGATACATGAGTGAGGTATGTCATTTCATACGTAGGCCGTCACATGTGATATTAAATCCTGGCTGCAATCACTTAGAACATAACACATTGAAAGTGCACACACTGAAGATGTTGCAAAGACAGAAAATGGCTGTTTCATAAATAACACTGGCAAGACCAGCAGTAACTTGCCTAACATTAAACTAACCATTTTTCGGTGGACTGCAATGATGTAGCCTGTAAAGGAACTGTCAGGAAGAGATGGCATATGACCATTCACCATTCCATTTGTGAAGTTTTTCTCAGTTCCACATGGCACAACAGTGTTTGGCATTCCATTGGGGATGAATATGGATCGAGGCAGGTCCCCATTGGTGGTTAGGGTGAACATTCCATTTGTAGATGGGGAAGAGGAGAAATCTACAAATTCAAAGATAAGTATAGCATCACAAGTCTGTGGTACCTTTATCTTTGCTCTTTTCTCAAATATCGCTGGGACCCAGACCACTGACAGTCTCTTTTAACAGAGGACAGGGAGGAATCATAGGTCAAATGATAATTCTAGATTAACTGGAAGATTTTAACTTCAGATTTTACCTCGATAACTCACACTTCTGACTAAATGACAAAGCATGAGTAACTGACAGAAAGAGTAAGTAGAATTTTTCCAACAATCTTTATTATCACCATGTTGTGGCACAAAAACAGTTCTACTGCTTTTCTTTTTCCTCTCCTCTAAAAATTAATTTCTCCATTCTTCTAGAAATGTTCTAAGATGGTAGTCCCAAGCCAGATGATGGGTTTTAAAAAAATTGTTTAACTTTTAAAAAAGACTATTTTTTAGGGCAGTTTTAGACTCAGTAAAATAAAGAGCAAGGTAGAGATTTCCCACCTGCTGCCTGCCCCCACCCAGCACAGCCTCCCCCAGTAGCAACCTGCCCCACCAGAGTGAAACATTTGTTACAACTGATGAAAGTCGCTGCTTTTTAAATTAAAATTAAATTAAAAGTGCATTTCCTCCCTTTGACTAGCCACATTTCAAGTGCTAAACAGTCCATGTGACTAGTAGATAACTCTACTGGATGGCAAAGATTACAGGAAGTTTTCCTCATTACAGAGAGTTCTATTGGACAGTGATGATAACCAAAAAGCAATGTTAAATCATCCACCAACCCAACCATCAGTACTATCTACCGAGTGCCAATGAGAGGAGCCTCATTCTCTCTGAAGCATGTTATAGTTGGGGAACGAATCTAACTGCCAACAGTATAAAGAGGAGAAAAACCCCACTAATGGCCAAAAAGACTCATTGGATGACCATATTAAATCACAGGCAATATTAGATAAACAGATTCCTTTTTAGTCAAATTTATTATTTTGTTTTCTGACAGTACATTTCTCTCATATCATCTGTTACCATGTTAATATTAGATAAAAGAGTTGAAGGACATCTGAATTCCAGTGGTAGATTTAGCTAATAACTACCTATCTAACTTAGGTTCTCTGAATTTTAGGTTCCTCACCTATAAAATGAGGATTTGAGATAAATGATCACCAAGGTTTCCTTCAGGCTCCAAAATTCTTTTGCTCTAATATTTTTAGCCTAAACAAAAGCCTAAAAAGGATGACAACCCTTAGACTGTTATTCAAAGCTAAAATCATGAGAAGGAGCTCTAGTTCTATCTTACCTGTCTGTACTGGACTAGAAGCTGAAATTGGAGATCCAGGGACGGGAATTTCAAATGCACACAAAAATCCACTCACTGAGAGTCGTACTTTCTGGTTGTCCTGAGGGAAATTCTATAGAAAAAGAGGCGAGATGAGAAGGGGGAGATGTTTAAGATAAAATGGAGAATCATCTCTCTGATATATCTGAAGCAAATGTCTTAGATCCTTTTATCAGTAAAACAAATAAGATGCCCGAATAATTTCTCTAAAATAACTATAAATGAAAGCTTGATAAACTAAGTGAAAACTAACCTTCCTGACAAAACCATTATACCCTTTCATAGGAGGGCAGTATGATGTGTATAATTGACTTCTTAAGTTTTGTCCGTCATTTCAAGAATCTAAACCCAAAATCCCCAGAGAGATCTCACCTCCGCATTACATATGAAAAAAAATGTCAAAGAGGTGGGAGTTTGTTCAGAAACCCCGAAGGTGAATATAAATAATACCAGTGGTAGGAGTTCAATTTAGGGTAGGCAATATATTTATTAAATTTCTTGTTTCTCCAGCTGCAAGAAGAAGTGATTTGTGTCACTTTGTCTTTACTCTTTAATTTCTTAGTGTGTTGAAAGGCCAGGTATATATATTCATAAATAAGTACTAAAAGAACACATTTGTACATATATAAAATACTTTAAGAATTCCAGCAATAGTGGTAATACAGAAGAGCTGTTAGGTGTAGCAGCAGCAGTCACTGGGGGTAAATCTAGACTGTAGTGACACAGCTAGATCACTCCATATAGGTAGCTTTGGGCTTACATATTTCCCTTCTTTAAAGATACCACCATTGGGACTTCCCTGTGGTCCAATGGTTAAGACTCTGTGCTTCCACTGCAGGGGACACGGGTTCGATCCCTTGTAGGGGAACTAAGATCCTGCATGCCATGCAATGTGGCCAAAATAATAATAATAATAAAAATACCACCGTCATTATTACTCTTTTATTCTGGTAGACAACTCTTTTTTTTTTTGCGGTACGTGGGCCTCTCACTGTTGTGGCCTCTCCCGTTGTGGAGCACAGGCTCCGGACGCGCAGGCTCAGCGGCCATGGCTCACGGGCCCAGCCGCTCCGCGGAATGTGGGATCCTCCCGGACCAGGGCACGAACCCGCATCCCCTGCATCGGCATGCGGACTCAACCACTGTGCCACCAGGGAAGCCCCTGGTAGACAACTCTTTTAAGTTTCTTCCAGAACGAAAAACTTCACAAATTTTTTTCCAGTTTTTGTTGTGTTTTATTATCTCCCTTGGTCATTTGACACAATAATTAATTGAGAAAACTGTGATCTTTGAAGGATGGAATCAAGAGTTTCCTAAAAAGAACAGCTAATATCACCTTTATGTTGGAACCATGTACTTCTGCAAGAAGGATTTGTTCTGATTTAAGTCCACAGAGATCGCTCAGCTGTTTTTTTAAACCTGTGTACTTTTCATCCATATTCAGTCTTAGTCCATACCGTACAGGGGTAGTACCATCCAATGTAATAACTAGTAAAGAGAAAAGATTTTTTTACCAGTAAAATTCAGGTTTCATTGAAAGCTTTACAATGTGTTTGTCTGTGTGTGTGTGAGAGAGAGACTTGGAAATAGCAAACATTTCAGTCTAGAATTTTAATTTTATATGTAAACACTACGACAGATGGTGCTTAAAGATAATCTTAAGTAAAATCATTATTTTTTGAATATTCATCTGATACACAAGTGTGAGTGGCTTTGCAAGATTTTAAAGAGAGTTCCTGGCACATTTGAAACTGACAGAAGACTCAATGGGCACAAAAATGGACCCATATTCCAAGTCTTTCAAACCTCAAATCATGCCTGAAATTAGACTGTTAAATTGTAACATGCTCACAACACTGAAAACCAACTAACACCAATAAAATTAAAAAAAAAATTATAACATGCTGACTACCAATCTTTATGAGAACGCATTATACACAAATGACTATACTTACAAATTCAGGCTGCTTGAATAAGGTAAAAGACAATGGAATTAAATAATTTTTCATAACTTTGCAACCCACCTGTTATTTCTAAGTGCATATAACTGTCCATCGGTAGTGGCAAAGACAAAAAATTGAAAGGGTCAAATCGGACACTTATATGCCCACATGTCTTGCATTTGACTTGGGACCTTAGCTGCCCGTGGAACAAATCCACAACTATTGATCTATTTCTCCTCAGATGGTTGTCCCAGGCCTAGCAAGAAAAATGATTAGAGAAATTTTTTATCTCCCCAAATTCAAAGAAAATGGTTAAATATATTAGATCTAAATGTCAAGAATATAATCCTTAAAAAATAAAAGCTTTATGCCTACAAATTTACAAGTCAGGTATGTAATTTAAAATATATTGTCTACTGAGATAGTAGAGAAATACATAAAATACTTCAAGAATTCTGGCAACAGTGGTAACACAGAAGAGCTGCCAAGTGTAGCAGCAGCACTCACTGGGGTAAATCTAGACTGTAGTGACATAGCCAGATCACTCTGTATAGGCAGCTTTGGGCTTACATATTTCCCTTCTTTAAAAATACCACCATCGGGACTTCCCTGGCGGTCCAGAATAGAATGTGATTCTTTCTGCTCAATCTATAACGTATTAAATTCAGATGGAAAACCCTATTTTTTTCTTTCTTCTTACCATGGTAACAATGATGAGTTCTTTGTCCATTAAAAAGCGGATAAAATATGCCTATTGGTCACTGTATACATTACTTTAGCAATTATGGGGATTCCTAAATTTCTACTGAATGATTATTCCTACATCCTCTCCCCCAAATTTACATTGAAGAGGAAACACTTTTCTATTTTCATTAAAGATGCTTTGTTTTAGGATTATTGCACAAGAAATAAGCAGAGAAATGTAAATTCCTTCATTTTCGCAGTAAAATTCTGACCGCAGAATAGTTTAGTTAGCATTAAGTTGTGCAACACGCATTTGTGGTCAGAATATTTTATCTATTGCTTACATTAGAAACTCAAGACTGACAAACCTCTGCAGCTACTTCCCAGTCTGGTCGGCCATCACTGTCCTTTAGTTCCACATATGGCTTCTCATGGACTCGGTTGAGATCTTCATGAAGACCATCCAAGAGAAAAGCCAGAAGTTCTTGGGAGTCTTGTTGCTGGAACCCATTAAACCTGGGAGCATATTTTGCTATGGTCCACTATAAATATAAGAGGAATCAAACTCATTATTTGCTATCTCATAAAGTTTAGAATGAACATGCCCATAATTCTATCAGAGGCATTAGAAGAAGATACGTAGTATAGTATTTAGTCTGTCTCTATTTCAGCAAACATATTTTGGATAATCATGAAATCTTTCTAATCTTAATCTCAAATGATGCTCCCTCCCCCAGCCCCCAAAAAGTATTATGGCCAATCCTATGTACTGGTTAAGCATCATATAAGCAAACAGTTCTTAAGGTACATAGCTATTTAAGATACAAGATGGAAATATTAAAATAGCATTTGCTCACATTGGAAGATTCCCTTTTATAATGTTTTCTTTTACAGTTAGCTTTTCTGGTCTTGTTGTATCCTAGCTTTTATTATTAGAGGCAGAATAGCCTCATGTTCAACTGTGAGGACTTAGTAACTAGCTTGCAACCTTGGACAAGCTATTTGACTGCTATGAGTCTTAGTTTCCTGAGCCATAAAATGTGGATAATAATGTTGCTTTATACTGTAGGGCCATTTAGAAGATTAAACGAGTTAATACATAATTATTACAGTGGCTGGTAATCCTAACATCAACTAGAATTCACTGCATATGATATTAATGTCAAATTTGTATCCATTAAATTACATTCTTTCTTTCTGCTCCTTTTTAAAATTCTACAGATAGAAGTCATTATCTTAGTGATGTTAAAAATGTATTGAGTATCATTAATTAGACTCAGGTCTACCTTGCAGTTAGAATACTGCTAATAGTGAAGGATTAAGAAAGAAAGGCTTACTGTATATACAAGTAAAATACCTGATAAATTAGTAAAATGAATGACATCCCAAATTTAGACTATACTTTTGATCTTTTTCTACCCAGTATGTCTATAGTAGTATTTTGCATATATGTGAAGAAGTAAAAGTATCTGACATCCAGTTTATGCCTTGTGAAGGACCCAAAAACATTACACTAAAACTAAAAAGCTAAATATAAATAACATGTAGAGAAAAATAATTACTTAAATAACTGCTTAGGACTTAAATACCTTTATATTATTTTAACATGCTTACCCGAAGCTTTAATGGGGCAACATTCTTCTGAGTTCCACTCCAAAGTTCCTGTACTAAATCCCCATAGCATTTAGCCATATGCCCCTTCATACCAATGGGATTTGTCCTAGAAGTTTGAGAGGAAAATTCGTTGCCAAAGATTCTTATAAATCACAATCATGTGGACACAGAAATGCCTAGAGTCTGTTTCCTCACATCAAAATATCTTTTCAAAATAAGAGAAGTAGCATTTGGTCCTTACTTCACGCTTAATAGGGCAAATAAGACTTTTCTCTTAAGACTTAAGAGTCTTAAGACTTAAAAGTCTTAAGACTTTTCTCCCCCAGGGTGAAGAGAGAGGAGATTTAGGTAATATTGCGTTCATAGCAAAGTTATAAAAGTTAAGAGCCAATGACTCAAGGAAGATTACCTGTTGAGTTCATAAAGATGTCTCCCTGAGATAAAATACTGTGTCAGTGGCTGTGTGTTACTAACACACTGGATGCTTGAGTTCATGAAGCATGTGTTTCCCAGGTTACTCAGACCTGTGGCCCCCTTTTCTGTCGGAACTGGAACAAACAACATGAGAACGGAAGCCTAGCTGTAGCAAGATGTCATGACCAAACAGTTATTTGTATTCAATGCAATGATTTTTATAACTCTTCTAATCAATTAAATGGAGTTATTATTCCTCTATTGGGTCTTGCAATGCTAAGTAGAGGCTTTTTAATGGAGCATCATTGGCAATCATGATAATCTATGCTCATTTGTAATCTAGAAGCAGCAGTGATTCTCTTTAATTGTTATGATCGTTTTTTAGAGTTCAAACAATTCTCTCCTAGAATTATGTCTTTCAAAATATACAAATTACTTAATTGCATGGTTAGAAAGAAATTTGATGCTTCAGGAAAAAGAAAAATAAGAGGGGGCCTAATCGCTTTTGAGCTAGAAAGCTACAAGTTGTTAACACTTCAATAGTTGAGAGAAGGAAAAATAAAAGAATAATTTTAAGATTGTTTAAAAATAATACACTGTAGACTTACCCTTGTGTCTATCTATTTTACTACTGTTTGCTATAAAGGACATTTCTTCAGGCCAACTCATATCTTTGTTGCGAACTGGAAAAACAGAGACAGCAATGTGTTAATTTCTTATCTATTCAAATCACACCCACTAAATTGCTTCTGTTAAAAAAAAAAGTGCTTATTTCTAAATCAGAAACTGAAAAAAAAATCAAGTTAATTTTAGTAATTGCCTCTGAAACCATTCCAATTCTTTACACTGGAGACTTTATTGGTTAGAATTAATTAGTAAGCTAATCTCTAAATTACATACCTGAAGTAAAATTATACTCAACCATCTATAGAAGGAATTAAAGTTCTTAAACTTAATACATTGGAACTATTACAATGCTTTCTTAAATTGTGACAACTGCCAGAGTAATCTATTCATTTTAATACAAAGGCAGCTAGGAATGTTTCATGAATCTTTTTTTTTTTTTTCCCCGTGTCCCCTGCATCAGCAGGTGGACTCTCAACCACTGCGCCACCAGGGAAGCCCTGTTTCATGAATCTTGATGAGAAAAGACACACTAAGTTTTCAATGATGTGTGCATGCCAGTGTGTAAATCTATGCTTATGTTGGTGAATGACTAGTGTTGACTAATGAAAAGCCTGTACCACTAACTGCTGCAAGAAAGTCTCCTGACAAAGAGGCAGCTTGAAAATTTTAAGGAGCTATAAACTTATAACTGAATTCACTTGTTTTTACCCACTGTTTCCACCCTTTCCAGCCAATGAATGTAGACATGTTTTTCTCTTAAAGCAATATAAATAGTATTACATTACAGTAGGATTACATAAGGGTTTAATGGGTTTTCTTTACTATATAGAATATAGTGATCAAATACCAGTTGGAAAAACTATAAAATCGATTATCAGTGAGTAATTCAATCTTTAAATTCTTCCCCTAAAAATCTAATACAAATGCATGCTTCCATCTTGTACCTTCAATTACCAAGTGCTGCTCATCCTGGATTTTCAAATATTCCAATCTATGATCCTCATCATCCAGAAGAGTGAGGTAATTCTGTATATGGAGGAGGAAATGTTTTGTTAATTTAATTACTAAACATGAAACAAATACGGAAATAAAAATGAATGACAATTAAAAACATCCTTGTAGTTACATAACTCGTGACAGATATTTAGCATATTATAGTTATTCAGAAATGCTTATAATTTTGGTGGCAAAATGAGGGAAAGACAATGTATACTTTGTAAACACATACTTTATGTCTCTAAAAAAGTTATATAGGATTTGGGGGAGACCAGAAAAGACTCATCACACATCAAACCAAAATTCATTGAGATTTAGATTTTCTGAACAGCTTATAGAAAAGAAGTTTTTTTTAGTATCTAGTATGAAATTCAGTAAATGTGCTTGTGGTCAAGATGGAACTTGATTATTTACTAGGAACTGAAAATGTAAAACCAAATGTCATGCAATAGAATTATACATTTTTGTTGATGCTCACCCTGTCTAAAGTGCTCAGAAAATTAATACATTTAATTCTCACA
The DNA here is from genome assembly GCF_003031525.2 of Neophocaena asiaeorientalis asiaeorientalis. Classification (NCBI taxonomy): domain Eukaryota; kingdom Metazoa; phylum Chordata; class Mammalia; order Artiodactyla; family Phocoenidae; genus Neophocaena; species Neophocaena asiaeorientalis. The sequence goes on along the minus strand of NW_020174560.1, from coordinate 7,297,435 downwards.
ACTATCCTAAGGGAAATACTATTATTTTCCCCATTTACTCATGAGAAAACTGTGACACAGAGTCAAGGGACTTGCCCTTGGTTATTCAACTAACAGGTGTGAGGGTCAAGATTTAATCCGTGGCAGTGTAGCTCCAGGACCTCTGCTCTTAACTTATTATACAACTGGTCACCTCTCAATGGTGACCAAAGGAGGATGTAAGAAAGAAGGAACTAGGGAATAAAGAACTGGTTAAAACTACTTATGATCCAATTTCAGAGTATTAATGGAAATATATTGCATGTGTTAGGAAGAATATATAAGCAATTAACAGCACTGCATCTGAGGAGAACGGAAGATAGGGGTCAGAGGATGGAAAGGAAGAATTTTCACTACATACTTTTGTATTGTTTGAATTTTTTTAACATCTATATAAGTTATTTTAAGACAAATCAAAAATAAACTATTTGTTAAAAAATGATATTTGCTGTTACCTTACAATAATAATCTTTACAAGATGGTACTGTCCATGACTGTTATTATGGGTTTCAGATGACAAATATCTACATGTATGCATCCAGTAATTTAAAAGTTGAAGTTTCCACTGCGATTCCAAGACATGGCTTTCAGAACAATTAGTGTAGATAAAAATAACCCATACTTATGAAACATGGATTGAACACTTAATCAGGACTTTCCTTGACTCCAACATGTCTCTTACCTCACTGTTGTATAGCCATAGGCGCATATCCTCCTCTTTGATGCGCAGCCTCTGAGATAGATATTCATGAATTTCCTTGATGGTCTGCATTCGACTAAAACAGCCTGTATAGGCTAAGACCCGCTTTAATGGTGCATTCGGAGAAGGTACATTTCCTATGGTCACAGTAGTCACAGTAAGGAAAAACGCAGATGTAAAAAAAAAAAAAAAAAAAAAAAAAAAAAAAAAAACACCCCTCTCAGCAATGGGGACCATACTATTTTTGGACATGATGAGAAATGAGAGTTACAGATTTAATAATTTTATAAATTAAGACGCTTTAAGAGAAAGCTTTAAAATGAAGATAGGAGAACTAAGTGTCTTAGAGTAAGCCTTAACTTTGAAAGGAAGAACAACAAAATTAGAGGCCCAAATAATTGGCAGTATCTGGATCCCAAGAAGACTGGCAAATATCAACGGGCATCCGTATCTAGGCTGCCCTCAGCTGAGTCACACTCAATAGCAAAATCAAAACTCAGTGTAAGAATGGGGAAGATAAAATGGGGCTGGATTTGAATTCCACAGATAGATAATTGGATTTACCTGATCTACTTTCTTAAAATAAACTGTCTTTGAGTTACTAATCACATCACTCTCATTAAGTAGCCCAGTTACTTAGCACACTGGTACAATTACACAAGAATTGTTACTTGTACTTAGAATTCTAAGTAGGCATAGATGTTACTTGGCCAAACAAAGCTTTAAAGTGAAGCCAAGAAACTTCCCATGACAAAAAAATTGCCCTATTGAAAGGTAGTAAGGGGGGAATCATATGGCCTGCCCACCCGAAAAGAGAAAAGCAGACATGACCTTGAATTCTTGAAGGGCTCAAGGTGGAAACAAAAAGAGGCAATAAGAGGAAAGAGTGAATACTGAAGGAAGAATATATCAAGTCTAACCACATACTTCAAAAGAAAAGGGTGATAAAATGACAAGAGATTATGGAAATCAAAAACAGGTTGCTAAAACAATCTGCTAAACCCTGGGTAACTACTCAGCCAAAAATCTAGACAAAAGCTGTAGCTTAAAATGGTCATCTCTGCCTATGGGAGGTTATAGTTTACTGAGCAACCCAAAACCAAAATACACTTAACATATCAATATAATCCGTGAAGGGTACAATTATACACTCGAGGTAGTTTTCCATCCATTCAATGGTGACTTAGCTTTTTTCCTCCCATTAAATGTGCTTTGAGTCTTTACCTACTAAACAGAGGAGAAAAGTACTGGCATCATCTACTTTTTCAGAGCTTCCAAGAATTAACTCACCTAAAATAAGCTGAAAAATCATCTAACAATGACTTCTTGTCTGTTGAAAAGGCTACAATTAAGTCATTGTTAACTGTGGCAAGGTTTGTATACCTGTCATTCCAAAAGGAATAAAAGAGCCTAGTAAACAGCTGTGATAAATTGAGTAATGAGAAAGATGAAAACCACGTTATGGAGAACAAACCCAACCATGATCAATTTTTAAACATCTAGCAAGGCAAATCATTTACTATCAGCAAGCAAAGGATAATCCCTAGAAGAAAACAAAAGAGCAAATTTCTCCAAAAACACATCAGAGGATTAGTTATAAGATTACAGCAAGAAAGCATATTTTTATAAACTTCAAAGTGATTAAGATTGATTTCACAACAAATTAGTAAGAAACAAATTTCAAATTAAGAACAAATTTGGAGTATAATAACTACCCAGTTCTAGGATTCAGAAGCATTTGCAAGTGCAATGTCCAAGTCAACTTCTATTGTCCTTAAGCCACATAAGAAATTTATTTGAATTCTAGACAGTTTTTGTAGCATAGCTCATTAAGCAGGCAGCCACTTATTATACATAATTCCGTGCTTTTGAATAGCACCAACAAATCTAGTGGAATTTACAGAAGCAGCAAAAATCTAGGATCAGCACAAGAGTTACAAAGAATACTTACTAAAAGCGCAACAACACATCTTGCCTCTCATGTTATCTTTCAAAGAGAATTGAAAAAGATATGTACTAAGGGTACCATGGGAGCAAGGCAAATACTATTATTATTCAATGGAAAATTAAATTAAGAGTGTTTCAGAGAGATTCTTATTTCACTGTTCCTTGATTTTAACGTGTTCCAAGACAAAGTTTGGTTAGGCAGAGGCCACTGCTTTGCTATAATTCTTACCAAACAGTATGTGTAAGAATCTCCATATATTATCTGAATACAACCTTTAATGAAGATATAAAACTACTCTATTACATTTCAAAGGAGGGATGACACTTCATAGGGTTGGTTTGGGTTCAAAGGTAGTTCTTTCATATTAAGTTATATTAATTATAACATCATTCTGGCATTGTTAACACAGTATGGGACTTTGTGTAAATGGACGAACTCATTATTTTTGCTGAAGAAGAACTATTTCAAATATTTGCAAGGCAAAAGCATTGAGCAAGTCCAGGCCATCAATAAAATTTAACCTCATAGATCAGCTCGGTGCTTTGTGGCCACCTAGAGGGGTGGGATAGGGACGGTGAGAGTGAGATGCAAGAGGGAGGAGATATGGGGATATGTGTATGTATAGCTGATTCACTTTGTTAGAAAGCAGAAAGTAACACACCATTGTAAAGCAATTATACTCCAATAAAGATGTTAGAAAAATAAAATTTAACCTCACAGAGAAATCAAAAGGGAACTTTTTGCATGTATTACATTAAAACGAGAACTTATATGTCATTTTGATAGGCTTGATGTTTTTGAAAGAAAATGTGTCAATTTCATTTTCAAAAATGTATCTTTTCCTTTGTATTATCTGTCTGTTATAAAGGCTCCTTGGACCTAGTATGAGAAATGTATCATGTTTTGTTAAAAAAAACCAAAAAACAAACAAAAAAAGATGATATTGCCAAAGAAATTACTGCTTAGAAATTTGAGTGGAGTTGAAAAGACCAGTCATTGACTGGCAGACTCTAATTTAGGTCCAGCACATAATTTCCAATGTCTTGTTCTCAAAGAAACAAAATAAATAAAATTTACTTCTACGTATTATCTTTGTATGTTTACAAGCCAAAAAAGGGAACAACACTTCTCAGTTTGCTGCTGAGATTTTGCCTCTACCCTATCTAGTTCTTGCGCATGACCGTAGATCTAAGCCCCACAAGTGATTTACTGATTCTGTATGAAAACAGATGAAAATGTGTATTAGTACAGTGGCACCAGACTATGAGCAAATTGGTTTCTATTTTTTTAAGGAAATGCATGGTATTCTTGCTGCATTCTTAAGTTACCTCTTGGTAAATGCTGAGGAAACATTCTCAGGCTCATCATACCCATATTCACCCAGATGTTAGACTGCTGTGTCCGAGTGGCAGGCTGCTGTCTCAGGAAGAGAAGATAGCGAGGAAATAATTCCAGCTCTGGGATTTCTGTCTTGCTATTCTTGATTACCTATTGTTTTAAAAGACATAAAGTGATCACTATAAAAGAAACAAAACTTGCCTTTTCTTTTGTTTTTTTTTTTTGCAGTACGCGGGCCTCTCACTGTTGTGGCCTCTCCCGTCGCGGGGCACAGGCTCCGGACGCGCAGGCTCAGCGGCCATGGCTCACGGGCCCAGCCGCTCTGCGGCATGTGGGATCTTCCTGGACCGGGGCACGAACCCATGTTCCCTGCATCGGCAGGCGGACTCTCAACCACTGCGTCACCAGGGAAGCCCAAAACTTGCCATTTTTTACCTAATTTCTTAGATTTATTTTTAAACTAAAATGTTCAATAGGTTCACTGCCTATATTTCAATTAGATTACAGAAATTCACAGGTTTAAATTACATGGGTTTAAAGACCCTCAGCCTCCTGCACCTTAATCCATTTTTCAGGATTAGGATTCCTGGTGGGTATTTTCTCCCCTTTCATTTAAAAGCAAGTAACAGCAAAATTAAGGGGAAAAAAATCTTAAATATTATCTACAATTCTAGCACTCTCACACCATAACTCTTTTCACTTTTACATATTTCATACATATAAATGATGGTATTTTAAAGGACAAATTCTTAGGAATGGAGTTAATAAAAAAGTACGAAAGTATTCATGTCGTTAACTACATAAGTCATAGTGCCACCCAAAATGTAGCAATATTCCCAGAAATGTATGAATGTATTACTTTCACAAAAACTTATCACTGGACATCATTTAAAGATACCCCATTTCTGGGCTTCCCTGGTGGTGCAGTGGTTAAGAACCTGCCTGCCAATGCAGGGGACACAGGTTCGAGCCCTGGTCCAGAAAGATCCCACATGCCGTGGAGCAACTAAGCCCGTGTGCCACAACTACGGAGCCTGCAAGCCACAACTACTGAACCCACGTGCCACAACTACTGAAGTCCACGCACCTAGAGCCCATGCTCCGCAACAAGAGAAGCCACTGCAATGAGAAGCCCATGCACCGCAACAAAGAGTAGCCCCTGCTTGCCACAACCAGAGAAAGCCCGTGTGCAGCAGCCAAGACTCAATGCAACCAAAAATAAATAAAATTAAAAAACAAACCCCATTTCTTTAATACATATAAAGAATATTATAAATTTGCTTAAAATTTTATTTCTTGTATTTGTAGTGAGAACAAAAATGTTTCCAGGTAAAAATTTACTCTCTATGTGTTTTATGTAACTGGACTGTTCATATATTTTTTGTCTATGATTAAAAAAACTAAATTGGATGTACAAAACTGGAAGTCACACTGTTGAAACAGGATTTTTCAGTAATCTCTCTAATAACTTGCTTGCTAGCCCCAAAACACAGGAAAACATATTACCAAAGTAGTGCTTTAAGAGTTTTAACAGTAGCACCTTATCAATTTAGCATTCCAAAAGGATAGCAGGGTCAACACTCAAACTCTTTAAAACATAAAATCTTACAGAATCTTTAACAGTCTCAAGTGATTGGGCTTTGTTTCATTTCCTTTTGCCTTAGTAACCAATATATTCTGCAGCAGAGCATTTTTTAATATCAAGAGGGGGCAGTAAAGAGCCAGATAAAAACAATGCTACAAACCAAACCTATTAAAATTATTCTACATGTTCTGATATGCTATAGTATGGTACTAGGAAAGCTGCACTTAGGAGCTTTTTCAACTCCTATTTAAAGCAGTAAAAGGAGCTCTCCCTGACACTGGAGGAAAACAAAGTCTGTCCACTTCTAGAGAGTCACTGATAGCTGCAAAGCCAACAGTAAAATTCTCTTATGATTTCAGTTTAACTGTGATTTTGGGAAAGATCAATAATTCTGCATCTACAGTCGTTAGGCTACATAAAAACCATACTTTTGGCAGAATCTGAAATGACAAAGAAGTAATTTTTATAATCTGTAGCTTGCTTTCCAAGATAAGTGATTTTGTGAGCAAATTACAGATTAACAAATTCTTATACATACAGGCACAATCATACATAAATACATATTTATTTACATTTTAATTATTCTTGTATATGAACTTATTAACTTCAACCATAACCGGCAAACAACAGATGCAATTCCATTTACAGGAATTTACCTTAAAGAGATCATCACAATGTTTAGAAAGAGACTATTCACCAGAAAATTGTTTTTTGTTTTTTGTTTTTTTTTCAGTCGTGTGGTGCAGCACACAAGATCTTAGTTCCCCGACCAGGGATTGAACCTGTGCCCCCTGCATTGGGAGCACAGAGTCTCAACCACTGGACTGCCAGGGAAGTCCCAGAAAATTGCTTTAAACAACTAAAATCTAGAAGCAAACTAAAAGTCCATCAGTGGTGATTGGTTAATTGTGATTTATGTACATATGCATGTGTATGTAATAAATTAAGGAACAGTACGCAATTATTAAAAATAATGGTATAGATCTAAATTTATTAGCCTAAAAAGATATCAATAGCATCTATCTTAGACTGAAAATAGCAGATCACAAGACATCAAGTATAATATGATTCAATTTCATTAAATTATCTACACATATTTGTATATGTATATGAATAGGCACAGAGGAATGTTTGGAAAGATGAACACCAAAATGTTAATAGTAATTATCTCTTAAGTAGTAGGATATGGTAGATATGGTATGCTTTTTATTTTCTTCTTTATTTTTTCTATATTGCTTAATTTGTTATCATTGAGCTTGTACATGTGCAAATTAAATAAAGCTATTTTTTTAATGGTATGATTTATGTAAAAATGAAAGTATTTATTTTTAACCTTGCTGTAGCAAATATATTTAGTATTCTTTAACTTGAAACACCATATTCTAAATGTTTTTACAGCAATTTTTCCTGAATCAGGGAAATTTATCTTATTTAGAGGTAAAAAAATATTATCAAGCCAGCAACTGAAGCTTTCATGTAGTAAAATTACTACTTATTTAAACTAATATTTATCTGACATCAATGTTAAAAAACATGATCTTTTGTGAGGCTCCAAAAAAACTTGTTTAATAATTATAATGATGATGGTGATGATAGTAGCAACAGGCAAAATTTATTGATCATTTACTATAAATCAGGTGCTGTGCTAATCATATATATTATTTACTTATCAGAACAGCTCTAATGAGGTAGATATTATTGTTATCACCATTTTACAGATGAGGAAACTAAGGTTTAGAGATTAGAACACTGGTAATCTGAATTCAGGCAGACTCCAAAACATCAAACTCACTCACTCACTCACTCACTCACTCACTCTATCTATCTATCTGCCTACCTACCTACCTACCTATCCATCCAACACAATTATCACAATGATTCTCCTACAGACATAGAATATTAGATCCGCCTTTGGCAATGCAGGGGACACGGGTTCGATCCCTGGTCTGGGAAGATCCCACATGCCTCGCAGCAACTAAGCCTGTGTGCCACAACTATTGAGCCTGTGCTCTAGAGCCCATGAGCTACAACTACTGGGCCCACACCCTGCAACTACTGAAGCCCGCGTCCCTAGAGCCCGTGCTCCGCAACAAGAGAAGCCACTACACCACAAAGAAGAGTAGCTCCTGCTCGCTGCAACTAAAGAAAGCCCGCGCCCAGCAATGAAGACCCAATGCAGCCATAAATAAACAAACAAATAAATAAATAAATTTATTAAAAAAAAAAAGAATATTAGAGCAGGAAAGTCCCACCAGAAATTAAGTGATTAACTCAAGGACTATCCCACCCCCCAATAAATAAAGAATATAATATGTATGTAAATGTATCTATGTATATTCATATTTATATATATCTACCTAGGAGTTCTGTTGACAAATACAGTAGAAACCTTTTGGAGCCAACAAACACAAACCCTAAATTCCTGATTGTGATTTAAACATAATTTTTAATAAACATAATTATTAATAACTCAAAAGCATTATCAAAATTATAGAGTACGGACATATAGCAGACTTTTACTCTTTTTGGACGTGATCTAAGCTACTATATCTTATCCATGGAAAACCTTTCTGGTATAAAAGTGTTCTTGGACATTATACAGGGAGAGTGTTTCTTGATACAGTAAAAGAGTCTTCTTATAAAGTATTTTACTGTGTCAGTAATGTGAAGAGTATTCAGGGCAATGAGTACTGCTGTTTACTGTATAAGTAGAACAAATAATGTTGAATAGTTAACTCACTAATATTCTGATATTACAAACTCCAAGCCCTTTAAATTGCTGTAGAGCATTTTACTTATGCTCTAAATGACTCATTCTAGTAATGGCAACAATCAGAATTCACTAGCTTTGAGTTCTTTTTATTATATGTTGTGATCTTTTATATGTTCCTCCTTCAAAAAGACAAACCACAAAAATCCACCAACAGCTACAAGATGAATCCAATCCCTAACTGGATGCCTGTGTGGTTAATGGGAGTAACAGTTTTAGAAGTAACCTCTGTACCACTTCCTCTATATTCACTGAACTTTTTGGCACTGGCTCTCAGACTTCTGCTCCAGTCTGAGTTCTGCATTATCTTAATGGTTATGTTTATGTGGATGACTTATTTAATAGACTAGCCTCATAATTCCTTGACTCTATTTAGTCCAGTGACTATTTCCTTCACTCCATATAAGTCACCCACTCCCAAAGGAACATCATTGTATGGTTGGTACCTAATGTAGTGCTCAATAAATGTATGAGTAAATGAATGAATATGAAACAACCTAAAATTCATTCAGCTAATTTGAACAGGTACTGAATACTCTGCTACCATGGGTAAGAACTAATTTGTGGATAGTGAGGTTCACATAAAAAATTAATAGAAGACCCCATCTATAATTGCTCCTTATATAAGGCAATATTGGCTATACTTACAGGTCTAGGTAAGGCCAGGTTTGCTCCATACCAATGATAAAGTGCTCTCCATACAGGTTCTGGAACCATTTCATAATCTCTTCCATGAATCAGCTGTGGGGTTCGTTTTAATCGTCCTCCTTCTAGTGTTAATGATGTAGCCTTAGAAAGAATGGAATGTAAATGTTGATTTTTTTTTTTTTTGGCTGCACCTTGCAGCTTTCAGGATCTTAGTTCCCAGACCAGGGATGGAACCCGGGCCCACGGCAGTGAAAGTGTGCAGTCCTAACCACTGGACTGCCAGGGAATTCCCCCAAATTTTGATTTTTAAAATTGCAGTCTCTTGTGTTTTAACAAAACCTAGACACAAAACCTAGAATAAACGCATCACTACTCAGTTTCATGTCACTAGAAAAAAATGAATTTTCTAAAAGATTTTTATTTTGAACTTTCAAAATAAACTAAGAAATGAAACTCAAGGCAAATCATTTGAAAAAAGTCACTGGAACATTTGGAAATAATAAAAGTTTTCACAGACTTCTTTCCAACAGTAAAAAATATTATTTTGAAAAAAAAATCCACATACACATGAAACTACATTTTTACAGTAGCTGTCCTAAGTAAGAAAAACATTTCTAAGGATCACTAAACTGCTTCTACACAAGTACTAAGTCATGAAATATTCTCACAGAAACATTTCCATCTACAACAGGTTAATAAAATGAATCACAGACATTTTCTATGTGCTAAAATCTGTAGAATGAAATTTATTAGCAACTTGAAAGAGATGTCAAATTACTTACCTTTACTGGTTCTTGAGTTACTAGTGGCTGGTTATCAATAGCCCCTGGTTTCTGAGGATTGAGGTGCAACAAAATATTCCCACTGGTTCCTAGTAAACACTGGTTGTTATTGTCAGAAGTGTTATGTTGTCGAGCAAAGCACATATCTGCCCCTGGTGTGGCAGAATACAGAAAGCCTGTAAGGAAAAAGAAGATGGAATCTCTTTATTTTATTATACATAAATAGGCTTGAATATACAAACTCAATGTCCATGTATTAGGTTAATGTTATTATTCTGTGGTCAGGTCAGTACAGGGTTAGATTCTGATGAATTCTGTAGAAGATAGGAATTAGAGAGGTATTCCTTTCTGGACAATACCTAGTATAACACTAGGTAGAATAAAAGCTTTGAAAATTGTTACCAAATGAACGTTTGGCCAGACTCCTAGAATATCTAATAATTCACAAGAATTATATGTCCTCTTCCTTTCCTCTGATAGGAAAGGAAGAAATACAGTCAAGTAGCTGGGCTCTCACATATCTTCCCTTAATTCTTCTCTTCCACCTGCAAAGGTTCTTGGTAGATAATGGTGATAACAAGTCTCTAAACCAAAGGGAAGGAGCTAAAACAAGAACCCCAACAGAGAGTGCTGGGAGGGAAGAAACTGTTCCCTAATAAATCTATTTGAAAGGAAGGCATGAATGTCACAATAGAAAAATACACACAGGAAAATGACTGATGGTAACTTAGAGTTGTGAACCCCAGTGGTATCTTAAGGTATGTCAACTCTCAACCACATGTTAATCTCAGGTAAACCTTCTAGCCATCATTTACTTTGAAACTTGTATCTGTGGTACGGCTCAGCATGTGTATAGCACAGATTATACAGAGTGAGCATATATCAAAAAGGATCTTAGGGAGGGTCAAGAAACAATCTTAGTGTGAAAGCTGATCAGAGAGAGCACTTCTAGGACTGCTAAGTGATCTCTGTAATGTCAGATGGTGAAAAAGAAGCAGTAGATTCTACAAAGAGTTTTGTAGAGAAAATGCTAACTCTGTCCAATTTGCCTTCTCCCTCCACAGAAAAGAAGAAAGAAATCTCAAAGATGAAACAACAACAGAATAAGGTTGAGAGCTCTGCTACTGTATCAGCAGAATAATAGGGATCAACTAAATTCATTTGGGCCAAAATACACCAAAGCATCTTCCCCATAAGTGTAGAACCACTAAGTTTTATGTACGTATCAACAACGGAAGGGGATTATGGGGAACATTATGAAGTCTTTCTAAATATTTTAACAAAATAACTCCCAAATTCCATCCTGAAATGTCTGTAGAATCTGATATGAGGGTGCATTTAATCCAATGAATGTATGCTTATGGTTAGAGAGAGTTCTGGAGATAAAAATTTAGATTTTCTTATGTCTTCTCAAATTTAAATTTATTGACAAAATGATTTAATAACAATATGGAAAGATTGACTTAATCAATGAAAACTGTGAAAATATTTTCAAATTGAGAGATTAATGAGGTAGAGTATAGAAGAGCCCCTCTTTGTAAAGCTACTAATACATTCAAGAATCTATTAAATGACCATTTCATTCGAAACTTATTTCTGTGAACGGAAACCTGATGCCCCATATCTTACCAAGCACACTCTCTGACAAAGTGTACCCCTTTAAGAAATGACCCTGCCTAAACCTCTTGGAAAACAAACTATGCTTACCACTGCCAGCAGTTTCCGAGGCTTCAGATGCAGTAGAAATGTTGTCTGAAAATTTCTCTTCTGTGGTGTTCACATAACTGGGGCTGCCTCCTCCGATTCTATCTTCACTCTGCTCTATAGGATGTACTGCTGTTCCAAATAAATATTTTCCTTCATTCAGAACAGATGACGGCTCAATTGCAACAGGGCTGGCATCCTAAAAATTATGAAGTCAGAAATTAAGAGGTAAAATTTAATAATCTGCCAATTATGCAGCCTTCAAAAATGAATCCGCAAATGGTCTATTGTTTCTAATCTTCCTGTGGTTGGCTACAGTCACTTAAAAACATTTTGATGTATAACTAAATTTTAATTTCTTCAAAGGGGAATAGTGTATATAAATAAAATTGGTAAGGCAGAATGGGAACAGACTGCAAGGGACTCTGTGCCACAGAAAATAATTTAGACTTTATTCTGTTGAAAGTTGGAAATCATGGAAGGCTTTTATTGATACTAAAAAATTAAATAATATTTATTCTTTTTACTATTAAAGATTACATTGTTAGTATAGAAAATATGGAAAAATATGAAGAAAATAAATATCACAAGTACTCAGATGCCATCATTTATTTTTTGTGACTGAAAACATATACATATATGTAAAAAATAAATGTGGAGAATACAGTTACAATTAAGGGCAGGGCACTGACTTCCCAGCTCTGTGACCTTTTACAATAAGTAAACTTATAAGCCTCAGCTCCTTCATGGGTAAAAACTAGGATAATATTAGTATTAATATCTACCTCAGAGTTTTATGCCTGGCATTTAGTAAATGTGAACTATCATTCTGGTTGTTGTTAGATATCACATTTTAAATACAGCATATTGCTAGTTTTTCTTTCCCTTAACATTATATTGATAGGATTTTTCTGTGAGAGGCTTTTAAATAGGGGAATAGCATAACCCAATTTTTGCTTTAAAAATAACTCTAGTGTGTAGAAAGGATTTGAGGCAGAAACTGAAAATTGAGACACAAATTGGAAGACTTCTATAATAATTCACGCAAGAGATGATGAGGCACTAAACCATAAAAAGCTAGATCCATAAGTAAGGAGACAGAGAGAAGAGCATGGATTTAGGAGATAAAAAAAACTTGACAACTAATTGTGTATGAAAGAGGGGCACAGATAATTCCAAGGTCGGACATGAGGTGCTGGCTTAGATGACTGGATGGGAGTTGACACCTTCATAAGATAAGGTGTATTGGTGACTGGAATCGTTTTGGGAATAACCTTATTTTGGGATATTCTGGTTTGAGATATGTGGACATTGAGTCTAGTGCTCAGGACAGAGAAAGAGACTAGATATAAAAATGTGAAGCTCAACAGACTTCTGGTAGGACAAGAAAATGGTGTATGTAGAATAAGGAGAGTACAGTATTTACAGGATAGGTAGCAGAAGAATCTGGGAAGGACACTGAGTCTGAATGACAAGAGAAAAATCAGGAAATGCAGAGTACCAGAAGCAGAGGCCGCTAGCATAGAACTATTCTCTACTAAGTTTACTTGTGGAAAAAAAACAAAAAAAAAGAGAGAGAGCTAAGAATTGAGGAGAAGCTGGAGGGAAGGTGCTATGAGAACGTATATCTGTGAGTGTTTTAAAAAGATCAGGATAGGGCTTCCCTGGTGGCGCAGTGGTTGAGAATCTGCCTGCCAATGCGGGGGACACGGGTTCGAGCCCTGGTGTGGGAGGATCCCACATGCCACGGAGCAACTAGGCCCGAGAGCCACAATTACTGAGCCTGCGCGTCTGGAGCCTGCGCTCCGCAACAAGAGAGGCCGCGATAGTGAGAGGCCCGTGCACCGCGATGAAGAGTGGCCCCCACTTGCCGCAACTAGAGAAAGCCCTCACACAGAAACGAAGACCCAACACAGCCATAAATAAATAAATAAATAATTACATAATTAAAAAAAAAAAGATCAGGATATTTTTTAGTGAGAGGGTAAAGAGAAAGACTAACAGGGCTAACCAGTAGAACAAGATCCCACAGGCATCTGAGAATGATAGACAGTAGCATGGGTAAAGGATCTTAAGTGGCATTCAATAAATAATGACATAAATTTTAGTAGATGAAACTGATCAATGGCTGTGGGTCTTGAAAGCACAGCTTATAAAGTAACTAGTTGAAACCCAAGAAAAACATCAAATTTAAAAGACAAACTCCGAGTCACAGCATAGCAACAGCATAATGGATGCTTTAGATTCTTTTAATGAAATTACAGCATCCCTAATTTTAGCCAAAACAAGGAGACATTGTGTCAATATTTTATTAGATTTTTTTCCCTCTTTGATCTGTAAGGCAGGGGAATATTATCAATTTGTAAATCCTTCAGAAGCCAGCTCTGAAGAAATTCCAGTGCCTTTAATCAAGAGTGGCAATAAGAATGAAAATGAAACCTAGATTTCTTTCTACATACCAATTAACTTTATTGGACTAAAAAAATTTTAATAGCCTTATTGTTAAAACTTCAAATAGTTCAAAAGCACACAGATTCACATTCTTTATTACAGACCCAAGTGTTAGCATCTTCTATTAATTATTAACTTTCTTAAAATATGGGAAAGGTACCAGATTATTTTGGGTATTAAATAACCCTAGTTCACAATGAAAAAATTATTCCCTATTCCATTCTCTTTCAATCCTCTGATTACTTCAAGGACAGGGTCTCAGTTTGGTACTAATGTGCTAATCTAATGCTTGATCTGCTAATCTAATACTTGACAATTTCTATTTTTGACAGAGAACAGGTCTCAGTATCAGTCTTCAAAAGACAACACTACTTGGCTAGACTTTAATAATATATTTTATTTTCATTGATTTTATTTTGATCCTCTATTTCTGGAATGTGACACTGATTTTCTATTTAAGATAGTGATATAAAGTTTCCTTTTAAAATAAAATATATGTATGTAAAAATGATAAAGTTATTTATATAAACATACTAAGAAAATAATAGTATGGGAACTATATGGTAAAAAAATGGTGACCATAGTACACAAATGATTAAAAACTGGGAGTCTACATTAAGTATGGATTTGGGGCCATCAATATTTTAAATTCAACTATCCACCAAAGAAGTCAAAATTGTATATGGACAATGGAACAACAGAATCACACTGACCTATGGCCTGTGAAGTAGGCCTGAGTAGTTAGTTTATATTATTAATATGTTTAGACTTCAGTTTGTAGACTTCATAGCAATTTATTAAAGATAATATTGATCTTCTCACAGCTTTTCTGATATTGAGTCCCTACCAACAAAATGTATTTCATTTAAATCAGATTTCAAAAGAAAATTTTCAGTAAACAAAAATGACTTATTTAAATTAATTCAAACTTTTTCTTCAATTATGCTTTCTGATTTATTTGGTCTGGAGTGGAGCATAGGCATTTCTTTTTTTTTTTTTTTAAGCTTTCTATGTGATTTTGCTATGCAACCACTGCCCAAGTGAGGATTATAGTCTCCTACTTTTGTTTTCATAATGTGCTCCAAATGCTGAGTATAGTAACTAATTCCTTAATGAATCTATTACTTGCTCTGGAACTTGCTTGTTAGAAAAGCAAGTTGGTAGCATCATATAGGTATTCATTTCTTTCCCCTTCAAATCTTTATCTAGGTTGGAGCATTTTATTACTGGCCACTAGTCACACAAAGCCTGATGGAGTTAATAATCCTATGAAAAATGTAGATAAACAGGAATCTTACTCACATATTTGACATATTCTTTCCACTGCTGCCACCACTGCATGGAGATGATAAACCAATTGTGTCCGGGTTGCAGACCATACCTGCTCTCTCGTTCTAACCATCCTCTGTACATACAAAAGAAATTCAGTACAACAAATGGTGTATAAAACATATGACCATGCACCTACAAATTATCATTAGAAATTTTTCAAAGGAAAAACATGAAACAGATATACTCGGGAGATGGCCACATTTTAAATTAGTGAAACACTGATAAGCCAATTTCTGGAGTCATAACACCACTATTAAGCCTCCAACTGATGTTTCAAAAACAGCTTAAATGAGGAATAATTTAGTAACATACTAGTTACCTGAATTAAGTAAAGAACTCAATGATTTTGGTAAACTTACAGTCATGTGCAAACATCACCACAATCCAATTTTAGAACATTTCAGATACCCCCAAAAGATACTTTATGCCTATTTTTAGTCATTTTTTAGTCAAATTACTGCCCTCAGCCACAAGATACCACTAGTCTATTTTCTATCTCTTATAAATTTCCTTTTTATGAACATTTTGCAATTTTTAAATGGGCAAGGAACTTAAATAAATGGAATGTTATCACATTGTCTTTTATATCTGGCCTCTTTTACTTAGCATGTTTCTGAGGTTCATCTATGTTGGAGTACATATCACTAGTTTGTGCTTTTTTATTACTGAATAATATTCCATAGGTATATTATTATATATATACCATATTTTATTTATCTATCTAACACCTGATAATTTGAAACTGGCCAGCTGTTTTCCAAAGTGGCTGCACCATTTAACATCCCCATCAGTTATTGTATGAGGGTTCTAGTTGCTCCACATTCTCACCAACACTTGTTATTGTCTGTCTTTTCTACCACAAATGTCCTAATGGGTGTGAAGCGGTGTCACACTGTGATTTTATTTTTAAGATTAATTTATTATTTATTTATTTATTTTTATTGTACTATAATTGCTTTACAATGTGTTAGTTTCTGCTGTACAATGAAGTGAATCAGCTATATGTATATCTATATCCCCTCCCTCTTGGACCTCCCTCCCATGCTCCCATCCCACCCATCTAGGTCATCACAGAGCACAGAGCTGAGCTCCCTGTGCTATACAGCAGGTTCCCACTAGCTATCTATTTTACACATGGTAGTGTATTTATGTCAAACTTCATCTCCCAGTTGGTCCCACCCTCCCCTTCCCCTGCTGTGTCCACATGTCCATTCTCTATGTCTATGTCTCTATTCCTGCCCTGCAAATAGGTTCATCTACCATTTTTCTAGATTCCACATATATACGTGAATATACGACATTTGTTTTTCTCTTTCTGGCTTACTTCACTCTGTATGACAGCCTATAGGTCCAGCCACATCTCTACAAATGACCCAATTTCATCCGTTTTTCTGGCTGAGTAATATTCCATTGCATATATGTACCACATCTTCTTTATCCATTCATCTGTCATTGGTTGTTCCCAACCACTGCGCCACCAGGGAAGCCCCTCACTGTAGTTTTGATTTGCATTTCTCTAATAATTAGTGATGCTGAGAATCTTTTCATGTGCCTCTTCATCTGTATGTCTTCTTTGGTGAAATGTCTATTTAGGTCTTCTGCCCATTTTTTAATAGGGTTGTTTGTTTTTTGGATATTGAGCTCCATGAGCTGTTTGTATATTTTGGAGATTAATCCTTTGTTTATTGCTTCATTTGCAAATATTTTCTCCCATTCTGAAGGTTGTCTTTTCGTCTTGTTTATGGTTTCCTTTATTTATTTTTGGCTGCATCAGGTCTTAGTTATGGCACGTGGGATCTTTGTTGCGGTGCTTGGCCTTCTCTCTAGTTGTGGCCTGTGGGTTTTCTCTTCTCTAGTTGTGGCATGCAGGCTCCAAGATGCATGGGCTCTGTAGTTGTGGTGAGTGGGCTCTGTAGTTGTGGCACGTGGGCTTAGTTGCCCCATGGCATGTGGGATCTTCATTCCCTGAACAGGGATCGAACTCATGTCCTCTGCATTGTAAGGCTGATTCTTTACCACTGGACCACCAGGGAAGTCCCCTCACTGTGATTTTTAAAACACTATTCTTATTGAGGAGAAATTCATATAACATAAGATGGTTGTTTGTTGCACATTTTAAATGTACTAAATGCCACTGAATTGTATACTTAACAATCGTTTTGTTTTTTTTTAACATCTTTATTGGAGTATAATTGCTTTACAATGGTGTGTTAGTTTGTACTGTGTAACAAAGTGAATCAGCTATACATATACATTTATCCCCATTTCTCCTCCCTCTTGTGTCTCCCTCCTACCCTCCCTATCCCACCCCTCTAGGTGGACACAAAGCACCGAGCTGATCTCCCTGTGACATTTGGCTGCTTCCCACTAGCTATCTATTTTACATTTGGTAGTGTACATATGTCCATGCCACTCTCTCAGTTCGTCACAGCTTACCCTTCCCTCTCCCCATGTCCTCAAGTCCATTCTCTACATTTGCGTCTTTATTCCTGTCCTGCCCCTAGGTTCTTCAGAACCATTTTTTTTTGTTTAGATCCATATATATGTGTTAGCATACAGTATTTGTTTTTCTCTTTCTGACTCACTTCACTCTGTATGACAGTCTCTAGGTCCATCCACCTCACTACAAATAATTTCATTTCTTTTTATGGCTGAGTAATATTCCATTGTATATGTGTGCCACATCTTCTTTATCCATTCATCTGTCAATGGACACTTAGGTTGCTTCCATGTCCTGGCTATTGTAAATAGTGCTGCAATGAACATTGTGGTACCTGTCTTTTTTTTTTTTTTTGCGGTACGCGGGCCTCTCACTGTCGTGGCCTCTCCTGTTGCGGAGCGCAGGCTCCGGACGCACAGGCTCAGCGGCCATGGCTCACGGGCCCAGCCGCTCCACGACATGTGGCATCTTCTCAGACCGGGCACGAACCCGTGTCCCTTGCATCGGCAGGCGGACTCTCAACCACTGCGCCACCAGGGAAGCCCCATGACTCTTTTTGAATTATGGTTTTCTTAAGGTATATGCCCAGTAGTGGGATTGCTAGGTCATATGGTAGTTCTATTTTTAGTTTTTTAAGGAACCTCCATACTGTTCTCCATAGTGGCTGTATCAATTTACATTCTCATCAACAGTGCTACCATTGTTAATTTTATGCTATGTGAACTTCTCCAAAACATTTTCATACATCCCAACTAAGCAGTTATTTTCTATTACCCCCTTCCCCCAGCCCTTGACAATCACCAATCTGCTTTCTGTACCAATAGATTTACCTATTCTGGATATTTCATATATTTCATATAAATCAGGGGGCCCCAACCCCCAGGCCGTGGACCAGTATTGGTCCATGGCCTGTTAGGAACCGGCCACACAGCAGGAGGTGAGTGGCGGGTAAACGAGCAACGCTTCATCTCCCACTCCCCATCACTCGCATTACCGTCTGAACTATCACTCACATTACTGCCTGAACCATTCTCCCCCAACCCCACCCCCCGAGTCTGTGCAAAAACTGTCTTCCACGAAACCGGCCCCTGGTGCCGAAAAGGTTGAGGACCACGGATATAAATGGAATCATATAATATGTGACCTATTGTATCTGGCTTCTTCATTTGTGAGGTTCATCCATGATGTAGCATGTATCAGTACATCATTCCTTTTTATGGCTAATATTTCATGGCATAGATATACATTTTGTTTATTCATTCATCTACTGGTTGATAATTGGGCTGTTTCCACCTTATGGCTATTGTGAATAGTGCTGATATAAACATTTGGCTACAAGTATTTGAGTGTGTATTTTCAATTGTTTTAGGTATATACCTAGAAGTGGAATTGCTCGATTATGTGGTAATTCCAAGTTGAAGAAGTACCAACTTGTCTTCTAAAGCAGCTATACCATTTTACAATTCTACCAGTGATGCAATGAGGATCCCAAATTCTCCACATCATCAAAAATTTTATTTTCCATTTTAAAAATTAAAAATATCCTAGTAGGTGCAAAGTGGAATTTCATGTGGTTTTGAACTGCAAAATTTCCTTAATGACTAATGTTTTTGAGCATCTTTTCAACTGCTGGATAACCACTTGTATATCATCTCTGAAGAAATGTGTATTCAAGTCCCTTGCCCATTTTAAAATTGAGTTATCTTTTGGTTGGTGAGCTGTAGGAGTTCTTTATATATTCTACTTACTTGACCCTTGTCAGATCTATGATTTACAAATATTGCGTCTCATTCTGTAGGCTTTCTTTTCACTTCCTTGACAATGCCCTTTGATGAACAGTTTTTTAATTTTGATGAAGCCAAATTTATCCATTTTTTTTCTTTGGTTGCTTATGCTTTGGGGATCATGTATAAGAATTAATTTCAAAATCGAAATCATTCTTGGAGAAATATTTTTGCAGGATATAGAATTCTTGTTTTTTCTTTCAGCACTTTAAATCTTATTGAGGATCCATTGTATGTGATAAGTAGCTTCTCTCTTGCTGCTTTCAAAATTCTGTCCCTGGCTTCTGACAACTTGATGATAATGTGTCTTGATGTGGATCTCTTAGAGTTTAACCCTGCAGTTCAATGAGCTTTTTGAATGTTTAGGTTCTTGTCTTTTATCAAATTTGGTAAGTTTTTTCTTCAAGTATTCTGTCACTTCCTCTCTCTCCTCTCCTTCTGGGATTCCCATCACGTGAATGCTTGCTGCTATTTCACAGGTCTCCTAGGCTCTGTTCATCTTCCTTCATTCTTTTTCCTTTCTACCCCACAGTCTGGGATAGTTCAATTGAACTACCTTTAAATTTGCTAATTCTTTCTTCTATCTATTCAAATCTGGTGGTGAACCTCTCTACTGAATTTTTCATTTTGCTTATTGTACTTTTCAGCTCCAGAATTTGTGCTTGGTTCCTTTTTATACTTTCTCTTTACTGATATTATCTGTTTGTCCATACATCATTCTCCTGGTTATTTTAACCTCTTTGTTCATGGTTTCCAGCAGCTTTCTGAACATATTTAAGATAGTTTATTAAAATCTTTGTCTACAAAGTCCAATGTCTGTGCTCCCTTAGTGACAGATTCTGTTAATTTCTTTTATGAATGTGCAATGGACTTTCTTGTTTTGCTGCATGGTTCATAATTTTTGTTGAAAACTAGACCTTTTGAATATTATAATGTGGCAACTCTGGAAATCTGATCCTACCCCTGCTCCCGCTGGTTTTTGTTGCTTGCTATAGTGTTTGTTCAGTGACATTCCTAAACTATTTTTTGTAAAGTCTGTTATATGTTGTCTCTGAAGTCTCTCTTCACTTCACTTGTGTTCAGCTAGTGTTTTGACAGAGATTTCCTTGAATGGCAGGAGAGAGGGGAGAAGGAGAGAAAAGGAATAGTAGGGGGAAAAAAAGAGGGAGGAGGAGAGGAAGAATAGGGAGGAGGGGATGGAGGAGGGCAGGGTGGGGAGAGGAAGAAGATGAGGAGGAAACAAAAACCACTCCTGTCTTTACACAATAGCTCTGTGCTGGGGAATTCTTCAATGCTTATCCAGGCTCTTTACAGCTGCCTTAGCCTTCATTTTATACATGCCCTCAGTCTAGAGATTAGCCAGAGGTGAAAACATAGGGGTATTCTCAGGTCTATTCTGAGCATGCATCTTGCCACAAGTATGTGCAAGGCTTTCTAAATTTGCTAGTATACATAAGTGTGCTTTCAAATGCTCTAATTTTCCAAGGAAACTCTCTCCAGCTTCTCCTCCTAGACTTTTGGCACTCCGTTGTACAGCTCAACTATAATCTTTTGCCCCAGGTGGTTACAGTTTGTTCATTTGCTTTACAATATTTTTGAGGAATGCCCACTGCTTTTCCAGCCTGGTTAAGTTCTCAGTTAAGCATACCAGAGATGAACTCCTTGTGTCAGTTCTTCAAATAAACCCAGACAGGTTAGAACAAACAAACACAAATCTTTGTGAACATGGTGTGCTCTCTTCCATGTGAAACCAAGCACAGGTGCCTAAACCAGGAACATGGGTTGCCATCTTCAAGACTGACAATGAACCAGATAAGGGCAAATATAATTGCCAGAGTTTTCCTATTGCTTTTTCAGTTGGCCTCTTTTTAAAATCCAGCATTTGCTTAGTTGCTATAAACCTTCAACTCTTTTTGAGAGTTCTAACAAAGTTTGTTTTGACAGTTTTTCCTTTATTTTTCACTGTTTCTGTGGAGAGACAGGCTCTTGGAACTACACCAGTTTCACTGAGTCACTGCTATCATTGTGCTTTTAATTTGCCTTCCCTGAAAATGCATGGGTGTACTAGCCATTCATTCATATATGTTTAGTGAAATGCCTATTTAAGTCTTTTGCATATTTTACTTGGATTTTAAAATGTTGTAACACTCACTTATATAACCTGGAAACAAGTCCTTTACTGAATAAATGATATGCAAATATTTTCTCCCAGTCTCTGTGTTAATGGTGTCTCTTGAAACTTGAAAGTTTTTAATTTTGACTATGTCCAATTTATCAAAACAAATTCATTTATGGATTGTGCTTTTGGTGTTATATCTAAGAAATCCTTGGCAACACCAATCACAAAGACTTTCTATTGTTTTTCTCCAGAAGTGTTATAGTTTTAGTTTTTATGTTTAGTTCTATGGGATCCATTTGGACTACATTGTTTTTGTATGGTATAGGTAAGGATCTAAATCTTTTCAAGGTGGATATCCAACTATTCCCACACAATCTGTTGAAAAGACAACCCTTTCTCCATTACATTCTGTTGGCAAATTTGTAGGAAATTAATTGACCAAATATATAAAGGTTTATTTCTAAACTGTCAGTTCAGTTTGATTGACCTGTGTGTCTGTCCATGTGCCAGTACCACACTACCTTGATTAATGCAGCCTTATAGTAAGTTTGAATTCAGGAAGTTCTCCAATTCTGTTCTTTTTTGAAGTTGTTTAGGCTAATCTGAGTTCTTTGTGTTTCTATATGAAAATTAGGAATATCTTGTCAGTTTCTACAAAAAAGCTAGGATTTTGATTGGTATCATGTTGAATCTATAAATCAGTTTGGGAGAATTATCTCGACAGTACTGAGCTTTCAAACACATGAACATGGAAAGTCTCTTCATTTACAAAGATTTTAATTTCTCTCAGCCTGGCTTTGTAGTTTTCAGCACACAAGTCTCACACTTATTTCGTTAAATTTGTTTCCTAGGATTTTATTTATTTTGATTCTACTGAGAAAGGAACTAGAGTCTTAATTTTAACTTTACTTTCAAATTATTCAGTGTTAGTAAATAGCAATTCAATTGATTTTTATATTGATTTTGTATCCTACAACCTTGTTGAACTAATTATTAATTCTAATAGATTTTCTGTGGATTCTTTAAGAGTTAGAATCTATGTCTGCAAATAGAAACGGTTTTACTTCTTCCTTTATAATCTGGAGGACTTTAAAAAATTTATTTATTTAATCTTACCTGATTACACTGGCTAGAACCTCTAATACAAAGTTGATAGATGTGGTGAGAGCAAGCATCCTTGCCTTTGTCCTGATCTTATGGGAAAAGTCTTCAGTGTTCCAACCATTAGATATATCAGTTGTAGGTTTTTCCAGAAATCTTTATCAGGTTAACAAATTTCCATTCCCCAAAGGTTTCTTTGAATGTGCATAGTTGTGTTCCAATAAAACTTTGTTTGTGTACCCTGAGATTAGAGTTTCATTTAATTGTAAAGTGTCCCAAATTATTAATCCCCATTTGATGGTTTTCAAACATTTAAAAATGTAAAGTAACATTTTTAGCTTGCAGGCTGTATAAAAATCAGGTAGCATTCCCAAGTTAGCCAAAGGGACAGAGTATGAAAACCCATGGCCTAGAATACAGTCTGTCCTAGACTGTATTCCATGTGCACTTGAATATGTATTCTGCTGTTTGCTGGGTAGACTGTTCTGTTACTGGGTGCATATATATTTACAACTGTTATATCTTCCTGATGAATTGAAACTTTTATCATTATAAAATGTCTGTCTGTAGTAACATTTTTTTGCATAAAAGTCATTTTAATTCTAATATCAGTATAGCCACTCCAGCTCTCTTATGATTACTATCTGCATGGTTGTATCTTTTTCATCCCTTTATTTTCAATCTATTTGTGTCTTTAAATCTCAAGTACAGATCATCCACAATTTATGATGGGGTTATGGCACGATAAACTCATCATAAGTTGAAAATATCTTAAGTTGAAAATGTATTTAATACACATAATCTGCTGAACATCATAGATTGATTAGCTTAGGCTACCTTAAACGTGCTCAGAACACTTATATTAGCTTACAGTTGAGCAAAATCATCTAACACAAAACCCATTTTATAATTCAGTGTTGAATATCTCATGCAATTTATTGAATATTATGCTGGAAGTGAAAAACACAATGGTTGTATTAGTATAGAATGGTTGTAAGTGTACTGGTTGCTTACCCTTGTGATTAAGTGGCAGACTGGAAGCTGCAGCTCACTGCTGTTGTCCAGCAGTACAAGAGAGTATCGTACCACATATCAGTAGCTCAGAAAAAGATCAAAATTCAAAATATGGTTTCTACTAAACATGTTATTGCTTTTGAACCATGATAAAGTCAAAAAATCATAACTCAGGGACTGTCTGTAGTTGGATTTAAAAAGATTCAGTCTATCTTTAGCTTTTGATTAGAGTGTTTAATTCATTATTATTTAAGGTAATTATTGGTTTGGATTTATGCCTACTATTTAGTTATTTGTTTTCTATTTATTTCAATTTTTTTTTTTTGCGGTACGCAGGCCTCTCACTGTTGTGGCCTCTCCCGTTGCGGAGCACAGGCTCCGGACGCGCAGGCTCAGTGGCCATGGCTCACGGGCCCAGCCGCTCCGCGGCATGTGGGATCTTCCCAGACCAGGGCATGAACCCGTGTCCCCTGCATCGGCAGGCGGACTCTCAACCACTGCGCCACCAGGGAAGCCCCTCCTACTCTTTTTGTATTATTATTGTCACACATTTTCTATGTTACAAAAACACAATTTTTAAATCACTATCTCATTAATTTTAAATTAGTAAAAAGAAACAGAAAATATATATTTATACTGTCTTTTATTAACTGTGTAATTATGTTTACTGGTGCTCTATATTTCTTTGGGTGGAGTCAAATTATCAAGTGTCTGGTGTCATTTCCTTTCAGTTTTTCCCCTTTCAGCATTTTATTTTATTTTATTTTTATTTATTTTTTATTATTATTATTTTTTGTGGTACGCAGGACTCTCACTGTTGTGGCCTCTCCTGTTGCGGAGCAGAGGCTGCGGACGCGCAGGCTCAGCGGCCATGGCTCATGGGCCTAGCCGCTCCACTGCATGTGGGATCTTCCTGGACCGGGGTGTGAACTCGTGTCCCCTGCATCTGCAGGCGGACTCTCAACCACTGCACCACCAGGGAAGCCCCCTTTCAGCATTTTAAATGCCATCCCACTGGCTACTGACCTCCATCTTTTAAGAATGTCAGCTGTTGACTTGGGGTTGCTGTCTACAAAAGAAGTCATTCTTCTCTTCCTGCTTTGAAGATCTTCTCTTTGCCTATAGCTTTGAACAGTTTGACCATGTGTCTAGATATGAATCTCTTTATGTTTCACTTACTTGCAGTTCACTGGAATTCTTGAATTACTGATTTTCAACACATTTTGGAAGGTTCAGCCACTAATTTGTCAAATATTTTTCTCTGCTCTTTTCTCTCTCTCTCCTTTCCTTCTGGAACTTCCATTATGTTTATGTTGGTATACTTATTTCTGGCATTCCATATGTCTCTGAAGTGCTGTTCATTTTTATTTATTCTTTTGTTTCTGTTCTTCATATTGGAAAAATCTCTATTAGTTTATATTATATTTTGCTGGTTATTTCTCTGTCGGTTCAAATCTGTTGTGAATTTTTGTTTCACTTACTGTACTTTTCAACTCCGGAATTTCTATTGGCTTCTCTTTTAAAATTTCTGTCTCTTTACTGATATTTTGTATTTGAGCAGTCATTGTCATGATACTTTAATTCTTTAAACAAAGCTTACTTTAGTTCTTTGAAAACACTTATATTCAACTACTGCTTTGAAGTCTGCGTACTACGTCTAACATCAGTGGCCACCTCAGAGACAGTTTCTATCAACTAGTTTTCCCTCCGTATACGGGTCATATTTTCCTATTCTGTTGAATGTCTTGTAATTTTTTGTTATTGAAAACCAGACATATTTGATAATATATTTCAGCAACTCTGGATTCTGACCGCCCCCCCGTGTGTTCTTCCTTGTGACTTCCTGAACTAATTCTGTAGTCTGTCTCTTCTGCAAGTATAAGGCTGCTCAGTTTTCTTTATTATTAGTTTTAAATATTTATTTGTTTTATTTTTGGCTGCATTGGGTATTAGTTGTGGCATGCAGGATCTTCGTTTAGGCATGTGGGATCCTCCGCTGTGGCACACAGGCTGCTCCGTGTTGCGGCATGTGGGCTTCTCTCTAGCTGTGGCACATGGGCTCCAGAACGCATGGACTCTCTAGTTGTGGTGCCTGGGCTCTCTAGTTGTGGCCCGTGTGCTCAGTAGTTGTGGCACGCGGGCTTAGCTGCCCCACGGCATGTGGGACCTTAGTTCCCCGACCAGGGATCAAACCTACGTCCCCCGCATTGGAAGGCAGACTTAACCACTGGACCACCAGGGAAGTCCCAGTTTTATTATTATTTCTTATATTTATTTTTAAGCCTGGATTTCTTGGGAAGAGCATAACTTACTTGCCAGCCAATGACTGGTGAGAGGCTGTGCTTAAACATCTGGAGCCACTTGCACCTTTTCTCTGATGGATCTGTGTTCACCATTTGAGAAACACATGCAAAGTTCAGAAAGGTTACAAACCTTCTCTGTGCAAAGGAAGGCTTTTACTTTCTGCATGTGCAAGGATTCCCATTAAACCAGGAATGAATAGACATCTAAGGCTCGCTTTGGTGTCTTCTGAGCTTGCATGTAGTCTTGTATATACTAGCAGCCTTCCAAATCATTTAGAATATGGGGAAATTTATTAATACTCACTATGGTTATCTTGTTCTCTGGATCTCTTTGTTAAAATTTTGACTGGGCTGTCAGTCTGCTGCTTCCCTTAACCAGTACCTCAACCCCAAGCTAGCGATGTTCCCTGATTGTTTGCCACCATGTGATCTCTACTGTTTTTTACAATATTTTTATAAGATTGTTTATATTCTTATTTTCTTTATTTGCTTTCATTTTTAATTGAAGTATAGTCAATTTATAATGTTGTGTTAGTTTTAGATGTACAGCAAAGTGATTCAGATACATATATATATATTCCTTTCAGATTCTTTTCCAACATAGATTCTTACAAGATATCGAATATAGTTCCCTATACAGCAGGCCCTTGTTGTTTATCTATTTTATATACAGTAGTGTGTATATGTTAATCCCAAACTTCTAATTCCACCCCCCACCCCCATTTTTTTTACAATTCTCTTGGCCAGGCACTCAGCCCTGCTCTACTGCAAATCAAGTCAGCCCTCTCTGGCCTACCCTGGTAAAACTATCACGCAGATCTGTTGGATGGGAGGGCATGGGAACAGTCTCAGGTAGAAATACTACAGAATCCCATTATTCTGACCAAGGTTTAGTAGTTTTTCTTGAATAAATACTTCTCAATTTGTTGAATAACTCTGTTCAGTTTTCAGAGTCCTGAAATGGTTGGCTGACAATTTTGCCCAGTTGCTTTTCGGGGAGAGAATTTGCTGAGATCTTCACTCAGCCATTGCAGAAATCATGATACTGATTTTTAAATTAATTAATTTTTTTACTGCTTTGGGTCTTCATTGCTGCACGTGGGCTTTCTCTGGTTGCAGCGAGCAGGGGCTGCTCTTTGTTGCAGTGCGGTACGGAGGCTTCTCATTACAGGGGTTTCTCTTGTTGCAGAGCAGGGGCTCTAAGCACGCAGGCTCAGTAGTTGTGGCACACGGGTTCTAGAGCACAGGCTCAGTAGTTGTGGCACACGGGCTTAGTTGCTCTGCAGCATGTGGGATCTTCCCAGACCAAGGATCGAACCTGTGTCCCCTGCATTGGCAAGCAGATTCTTAACCACTGCACCACCAGGGAAGTCCATGATACTGCTTTTTAAACAAAGTACTGATTCTTTAAGTTAGTGACAAATATTTCTTTCTTTCTTTTTTTTTTGGAGACAAATATTTCTTTCACTTCATTGCCTACTTAACAACCTGACTCATCCTTTATTTATTTAAAAATATTTATTTATTATTTATTTTAGCTGTGCTGGGTCTTAGTTGCAGCATGTGGGATCTTTAGTTGTAGCAGGCAGACTTCGTAGCTGCGGCATGCGGCTCTTAGTTGTGGCATGCGAACTCCTTAGTTGTGGCATGCGTGTAGGATCTATTTCCCCAATCAGGGATTGAACCCGGGCCCCCTGCATTGGGAGTGTGGAGTCCTACCCACTGGACCACCAAGGAAGTTCCTCATCCTTTAATTTCTATTAAAAAAAAATTTTTTTTTTGAAGACCTAGTTCAGTTTATTCAATGATTCATGAATCAGGTAGCATCCTGTCTAGCAACTAGAAGCGTGATTCCCTGACTCATCCATCAGAAACCATCACAGTAAAATGAATTTTTGAAGTGAAAAATGGAGGCAAAATAAAACAAAACTCAGAAATCCAAATGAAATAAAAAATTTGGAACCTAGGATTTAAAATTCAGATTTATTGAAAAATACAGAAAGCAGTAGTTGTGTTTTTAATGAAAAAAGTGCTAGACTTGATTCTGCCACCTCCATGTAATTTTAGGTAAGTTCCTCAATTTTTGTGAATCTCAGTTTTCTCTTTTACAAAGTGGGATGATGAAATTAATTTCATGCAGTTATTCTGAGGACTAGATGAAATAACCCAAGTGGAAGTATTTTGCAAAGGACAAAGTTTTATAAAAATATAAGATTATCTCAACATTATATTTTTAAATAGGGTTGCTATGAACATTTGCAAAATAATTAAGCCAAGAAATATATATACAGTTTACACAGCATTCTTAATATCTATGCTAAGTCATAATGACTTAAGAAGATATTAGTATAATATGAAATTATATTGCGGTGCTGTCAGAAAAAAAAGCTACTGCAGCTACATAAAAGCCTTTTAGTATTTCTTTACACTATCTCATTTGTACACTTCAATGTATTTTTAATTTTTATTTTACGAGAGTTAAGCATTAGACAAAATCAAGCAACACTGTCAACATCTGTAAACTGTAAAAAAGAAGAAGTCTTCTGAGTATGAAAATTAAAAAGACTACACAAGACTACAGTTTTTATGAAAACAACATTTTAAAAAAATGGATTTTGCCTAACCTTCTTTAAGAACCATTTTTAAAAATCCATTTTAAAAACAAAATATATTTACTACTTCAACTAACCTAAATCTCAATTGGCACTGCCTATTTAAATGTGACTATGTAATCTTGTTCTCTGGTGTTCCCAACAACTCTGTTTCAGTAAAATCTCTTTTATCCATTAGTCCAAAGCCAAAAGAAACTACTAAAAAAGTAGTTATACACACTACTTTAGGAAAAAGTCAAGTGACAAACTATATGTTGAGACTTTATTCTAAAAGCAAAGTTTAGTAGAGATTCAGTCATATTTCTAAAACTTTCTATGTAAACATGTAGTATAATAGTAATCCTAAAGCAATGAAAGTTACTTAAGTTATTAAAAATTGAATTATAACTATAAAAATATACAGGCCCATTAACCCAGGTATATGACTTCAAGTAATTCTGCCTAAGTAAATCCCTAATCAAAGGCTTATAGACTTTATTACTAAATTGTTCCAATATACTTATGTTAAAGAAAAACAGAGATAAAATTAGGGGATGAATAGGGCCTATTAGCCAATCATTTAAATTATAAGAGGATTTTATTGATAAATAAAAGTGTCATTTTATATTATCTGCAGTGGAAATGTAAGCAGAAAGTAAAACTATATTTCAGAATATTCTCATTTTTGTAAAAAATTTACAAATTCCATCAGAGGTATATACGTATGTGCATATGTGATAGAGTGTCAATAGTACAACCATCAACAAAATGAAAAGGCAACCTATAAAATGGGACCAAATATTTGCAAACCACATATTTGATAAGGGGTTAATATCCAAAATATACAAAGAACTCATATAATTCACTAGCAAAAAACCAAAACAATCCAATTAAAAAAATGGGCAAAGAAAAAAAAAAATGGGCAACGGACCTGAATAGACATTTTTCTAAAGAAAACATACAAATGGCCAATGGCTACATGAAAAGGTGCTCAACATCACTAAAAATGAGGGAAATACAAATCAAAACCACAATGAGATATCATCTCACATCTTTTAGGATGGCTATTATAAAAAAGATAAGAGATAACAAATGCTGGCAAGGATGTAGAGAAAAGAAACCCTTGTACACTGTTGGTGGGAATGTAAACTGATACAGCCATCATGGAAAACAGTGTGGAGGTTTTTCAGGAAATTAAAAATGGAACTACCATATGATCCAGCAATCCCACTCCCAGGTATATATCCAAAGGAAATGAAATCATTATCTTGAAGAGACAGCTCTATTCCCAAGTTCATTGCAGTATCATTCACACTAGCCAAGGTATGGAAACAATCTTAAGTGTCCCAAAACGGATGAATGGATAAAGAAAATGTGGTGTTTTTATATATATAAAATGGAATTTTATTCAGCCTTAAAAGAGAAGGAAATCATGTCATTTACAAAAACATGGATGAAGCTGGAGGGCATTAAGCTAGGTGAAATAAGCCAGACAGAGAAAGACAAATACTGCATGGTATATAAAAAAAAAAAAGTCAAATTCAGAAACTGAAGAGGAAAGTGGCTGCCAGGGGCTGGGAGAAACAGAAGTCGGTAAAAAGGTACAAATTTCCACTATAAGATATATAAGGTCTTCAAATCCAATGTGATATAGTTGATAACAATGTATTATATAAATGAAACCTGCTAAGACAGCAGAACTTAAATGTTCTCACCCCCCACCCCCAAAAGGTAAATAAATATGTGAGCTGATGATGATGGATTGTTAATTAACTCAATGGGTGGAATCCTTTCATAATGTATACAGTATATCAAGTCACCACATTGTACACTTTAAATATCTTAACCCAATCCCTTGGTTAGGAAGTTAGTTTAACAAAAAATTTCATTATATAACTATTTTGGAGGAACAAAGTGCTATTGTAATGATAACGTTAAAATGGGACATGCTGTTACTCAGTAACAATATATTTCAGTTGTAGAAATTTCAACTATATAATGAAAAATATACAGATTGAAACTACAAACTTACCTAATAATTTGTCCTTCCTCTTCTGGAGTAGCTGGTCTTAACCCCAGAACTATGTGACATACCTAGAGATAAAAGTGGTAAATTAAACTTCTTTGGTGCCAATGACTGGACTATAGACTATTTCACATTCTCTGTATGAGATCCATATTCTAGATGGGAATCTAAATCAGCAATAGCTTTCAATTGATGAATTATCAATGATCCACTTAAGCAAATCTGAACTTTAAACTTAAATTTTCTGTTTTGTTGTTTCTTTTTAAACAAACCATTGCAATGGAAGACAATTTCCAAATCTCTGCGTGATAAAAAAGAGACAGAGACAGAGAGAGAGAGACAGAGAAAGGAAGAAAGGAAGAAAAGGAGAAAGAAAGGAAGATAGAAACTACTTTTCAGAATATTTCATTAACACTATATATCTTAATTATCTCACATAGAGAATATTACTTCCTTTCCTGAAATCTGAAGAGCATACCATGGCACCTGGGCAGAGAGATGAAGGGGAGATGAAAAGGACACAGAAAATGAAGGATAATGGTGGCATTTCAATTTGAACAACTCTAAGAAAAACATTATTGCCACTAGTGCTAAATATGCTTTTTTTTTTTTTTGTGGTACACGGGCCTCTCACTGCTGTGGCCTCTCCCACTGCGGAGCACAGGCTCCGGACGCGCAGGCTCAGCGTTCATGGCTCACGGGCCCAGCTGTTCCGTGGAATGTGGGATCTTCCCAGACCGGGGCACGAACCCGTGTCCCCTGCATCGGCAGGCGGACTCTCAACCACTGCGCCATCAGGGAAGCCCTAAATATGCTTTTTAAGGCTCATTTTCTCCTCAATTTATTTGCCTTCTCTAAATATCATCACAAAAGATATGATTTTTCCCCCAACATTTAACATGAAAATTTTCAAAAATACAGAAAAGTTGAAAGAATTTTACACTGAACACCTCATACCCATTACCTAAGTCTAACATTAACATTTTTATTATACTTAATCTATTCATTCCTCAATTCATCATCTTAATTTTTACATGCATTTCAAAGTAAATTATAGCTATTAGTACAGCTCCCTGTAAATACATCAGCATGCCTGTTTATAGTTTTATTTACATTTTGAGGTACAATTTACTTAACAGTACACAAATTAGGTTTATAAG
The DNA here is from genome assembly GCF_003031525.2 of Neophocaena asiaeorientalis asiaeorientalis. Classification (NCBI taxonomy): domain Eukaryota; kingdom Metazoa; phylum Chordata; class Mammalia; order Artiodactyla; family Phocoenidae; genus Neophocaena; species Neophocaena asiaeorientalis. The sequence continues at coordinate 7,265,621 of NW_020174560.1, read as the reverse complement.
ATTCATGCACGTATCAGTAGTTCATTCTTTTTTATTGCTGAGTAACAGTCCACTTTGAAAATACCATTTTATCCATTCTCCTACTGATGCATACTTGGGCTTTGGGTTTTGTTTTTTTAAATTTATTTTTGGCTGCGCTGGGTCTTCGTTGCTGTGCGCAGGCTTTCTCTAGTTGCAGCGAGCGGGGGCTACTCTTGGTTGCGGTGTGCAGGCTTCTCATTGCGGTGGCTTCTCTTGTTGCAGAGCACGGGCTCTAGGGCGCACAGGTTTCAGTAGTTGTGGCTCATGGGCTCAATAGTTGTCGCTCGTGGGCTCTAGAGCGCAGGTTCAGTAGTTGTGGTGCACGGGCTTAGTGGCTCCACGGCATGTGGGATCTTCCTGGACTAGGGCTCAAACCTGTGTCTCCTGCATTGGCAGGTGGATTCTTAACCACTGCGCCACGAGGGAAGCACAGGTATCTGGGTTTTTGTAAGCAAACTTAATGAAAAGGAAATATAATATACATGCTTAAAATTGAACAATATTTTAAAAAGATTTTTTAATTAAGTATAGCTGATTTACAATATTGTGTTAGTTTCACATGTACAGCAAAGTGATAAAAGTGAACAAATCTTAAGTGTACAGTTTAGTGACTTTTCACAAAGTAAACACACCTATGTAACCTTCATCCAGTCAAGAAACAGAACATTGCTACCTCTCCCAAAGTTCCACTTTGAGTTCTTTCCCAGACACCACTGTACCCCTTTAATGTGTTCACTATACTAAATTCTACCACCATGGATTGGTTTTGTCTGCTTTTGAATTTTCTGGTCCAGTATTTTCCACTCAAAATTATGTAAGATTCATCCATGTGGTTGTGTGTAGCACTAGTATATTTATTTTTACTGTTTTAAATTAAACCATATGTATGCATGTGCCACCATTTCTGTTTATGTATTTATTGTTGATAGGTACTCAGGTCATTTTCTGTTTGGGGTTGTAACAAAAAATGATTATAAGAACTTATTCTATGTTTCTTGGTGCTCAGATATACAAGTTTCTGTAGGGTACATACATGGGGTAGATTTGCTGAGTCACAGAGTATACATAAAAACAGCCAAACAATTTCCAAAATACTTGTAAGAATTTATATTCCTACTGGCAATGTGTAAGAGTTCCAGTTTCTTGTTATCCTCAACAATGCTTCATATCACCTCAAAGCTAACCATTCTAATGGATGTCTAATGGTACTCCAAGAGTGACTTTAAAATGTATTTCCATTATGACTAAAGAAGTTAGCCCCCTTTCATAATTATTAGCTATTTGGATATTCTCGTTTGTGAAGCACCTGTTCAAGTTTTTTGTACACTTTGATATTGAGCTTCTGCCTTTTTTTCATTGATTTTTGCTCTTTGTATGCCCTATATGAAAGTCTTTTGTTGGATACAGGTATAGCAAATATATTCTTATCTTTTCTTCTCTTTTTTTTGGCCCCACTGTGTGGCATGGGGAATCCTAGTTTCCCAACCAGAGATCGAACCCGTGTCCCCTGCATTGGAAGCACGGCATCGTAACCACTGGACCGTCAGGGAAGTCCCTCTTTTCATTTTCTTAATGGTATCTCTTGATAAAAAGAATTCTTAATTTTACTGAAGTCCAACTTAAAACTTTTCTTTATGCTTAGTGCTCTCTGGAAGTATTTTGGCTGCATTGGGTCTTCGTTGCTGCGTGCGTCCTGTTTAAGAACTCTTTGCCACCTCAAAGTCATTAAAATATCTCCTATATTATTTTCTAGACATTTTATTGTTTACCGTTCAAATTTATTAGATTTATAATCTACCTAAATTACTTTTCATGTATTATAATGGGGTGGGAATAATGATGCATGTTTTCACCATATGAATACTAATTAATTCAGTACCACTTACTGAAAAGACCACCCCTTTGCATCTGCAATGCAATGTCTTCTTTGTTATAAATCAAGTGATCACACCTATGTAGGTCTGTTTAAGAACTCTCAATACTGTTCCACTGGTTTGTCTAACTTTATGCAGATATCACATTGTCTTAATACTGTTATTTTATAACAAGTTCTAATATCTGGTAATACAAGTCCACTGTTCTTTAATATCACCTTTGCTATTTTTATTTTTGGCCCTTCATACTTCTCTGTGTATTTAGAATCAGCTTGTCAAGCTCTGCAAAAACACAATGACAACAATGAACTTTTTGGGATTCTGATTGTGAGTGCACAAATCTTTAAATCAACTGAAGGGGAATTGACATCTTTAAACTATTGAGCCTTCCAATCCATAAATACGGATTACCTCCCTCTGTATCGGTTTTTTTTATTACTGCTGTAACAAATTATCACAAAATTTGCAGCTTAAAACAGCACAAATTCATTATCTTACTGTTATGTAGGTCAAAAGTAAGGCATGGATCTCACTAGGCTAAAAATTAAGACGGCAACAGGGCTGTCTGTATTCCTTTCCGGAGGTCAAAGGAAGAATATGCTTCCTTGCCTTTTCCAGCTTCTAGAGTTCACCCACATTCCTTTGCTCGCGGCCCCTTCCTCTTTCTTCAAAGCTAGCCACTTGCACCTCTCTCACTCTTCTTCCAACGTCATTTCTTTCTCTCTGACCACAGCTGAGAAAGATTTTCCACTTTTAAGGACTCATGTGATTAGACTGGACCCATCTGGATAATACAGGCCAATCTCCCCATCGCAGAGTCCTTAAACTGATACAGCTGCAAAATCCCCTTTGCCATGTAAAATAACATATTCACAGGTTCCAAGGATTAGGGCATGGATATTGGTGGGGGTGGGGGTAGGCTGAGTTATTCTGCTTACCACATTATTTAACATTTGATACTTTCTGACAAATGTATAAGATAGAAGATCCTGCTCATGTTTAGCATGCTTCCTCTGCAAAATATTGGGCACTGAGTTTATTAAAAAGGATTGAAAATAAAGTATTACCACAGGAATGGTTTACTAATTCTACTGATACTTATGTTACACTTAAATACTCAGGCAAGAGTGGGATCTTGGCAAATAAAATAAGAGCATAATTCAAACTTTTATCACTGAACTTACCAGCTAACTCTATTTTAAGACACAGATAGAAAATAAAACTAATTAGCATAACAGTCTGCTTACTCATATATTAAGTGAACATAAAGTTTACTTAAGTGGTCAAAATGTTTATATAACTAATTATGACTTAAAGTAGTTGAGAATATTATTTTAAATGAGATAAAAAAATAGCTGATCAATTTTCGTATTACCAAGCAAGTCATTTCTGTTTATAGTAGTGATTTATATTATTTTTGTACATTTTTTATTTTACAAAGCCATCAACTTAAATCCCTGCTGAAAACTGATAGTGGAGCAGCTGAGTGATTTATATGGATATTATAGGCTTATCAGATTGCATATGCTTTAAATATACATTAATTAGTCATTAGCTATAAGGAAGAGTTCAATTTCCATGTATTCTAACATCGTTGTGTCACAGACAAGTTACTCTTTATTTGCAATGGAAGATCATGATACATACAAAGATACTAAACCTTTCTGACTTTCACAGGGATGCTTTTACAAGGAAAGGAAAATATAATAAGAAGAATCTAAAATATCACTATTAAATCAACAAATATTTATAAAGAACCATGAAAAATGGGAAACCATAAGTTATTTTTTTTAATTGGAGCAAGAGAAGTATTTTAACTGGGAACAGTTAAAATATGGCTGCTCACTCCTAGCAGCTATTCTTTCCTCCTTCTCCTTCAATCTTTTTTAGACCTTCTAAAGAATTAGAAAAAAAAACAAAACTGAGAAACAGTCTTGCATCTAAGATAATCTCCTAACTGGGAAGATTGTATATTTTGTGAAAAATTTACAGCTGCCTACTTACGATCCATCTCTCTGTTCACACAGCCTTACTTGTTAGGAGGGGCCTTTAAACAAGACAACAATGAAGAAAAATAGCAAATTATTCTTTATGTGTCTACATTCTCCTCTGTCATTACTTGTAAGATAAACATAATCAGCTCTATTCTACCCTCCTATCGTCTCATGACTTTGAGAAACTTCAGTAGGCACTCATGCTCTCTCACCATCCTTCAGGTCGTGTACGGGATAATGTAGTTCTTTTTATAATATATGGTTTTGTAGCCTAGTTGTAATAACTATTACATATGGAAAAGGTGCAGAACTACTGGTACCACTGTCCTCTGTACCTGTCATTTACCTTAAACATACCTGGAAAAGTAGATTCAAAAATTCATTGGCAAGAACATTTTTCACACTCCAGATTTGATAGTCTTCTAGAGTAAGATGGCCCATCTGAAAGAAAAACAGTATTTTAAAAGATCTCATTTTTTATAGTGTTTGAATAAAATCTGGTTTATTAAACTTCTAATTGTCATTTGTCTGAAAGAAAACCAATAATTTAAGGTAGATGCTATGTGTTCATCTGAGAAGTAGGCCAGCTAGGATAAGTTTAAAAGTAACCAAATTTTGTTGAAATAGTCAATGGCAATGAGGACAATTTATCACCAACAATCTTCTTCCTCCAATAAGACCTGGGAAATAACTCACAGTATCTTCTGGTTCAAAGGTTACTTACGGAACCCACAAAAGGCCCTGAGTAGGGAAAATGAAGCATTTACTAATTTTTAAAAAAATTTTATTTATTTATTTATTTATTTATTTATGGCTGTGTTGGCTCTTCGTTTCTGTGCGAAGGCTTTCTCTAGTTGCGGCAAGTAGGGGCCACTCTTCATCACGGTGCGCGGGCCTCTCACTATTGCGGCCTCTCTTGCTGCGGAGCACAGGCTCCAGACGCGCAGGCTCAGTAACTGTGGCTCACGGCATGTGGGATCCTCCCAGACCAGGGCTCGAACCCATGTCCCCCGCACTGGCAGGCAGATTCTCAACCACTGTGCCACCAGGGAAGCCCCAGCATTTACTAATTTTGAAAGCATTTTTGCAGACTCTTTGGATTATGCCCTTTGATCCTAACAATTTTCTAAGACCTTCTTAGAAATATCTGGCAATTTTATCAGAATTCTTAGAGATTTAAAAGAATTTAATAAATATAAAAAATGAGTATCTACATTACATTTCCCCAAAATACAATTTAACATTACTCTTATAAGTTGAGTAAAGCAATATTTTCTTGGTGTCAAAGTGTACCAAAAATTACATTTTCATACAGAAGGCAAAATATATCTAAGCTATTGATTACATGCTTATTCTGGCTGCCATTAAAGAACTCAGAAGAGATCTTTACCAATATTACTTTTAAAATTTTTTAAAAGAATATATGTACCACCCAGACTGAGATAAAAGGTCATTTCCATCATCCCAAATATCCTTATGGTCCTCCCCAGTTAAATCACTCATCCCCGAAATCACTGTTGTAACACCTATTACCATTTTTAAGTTCTGCCTCTGTTCTCGAACTTCATATAAATGGAATCATACAGTATGTGTTCTTTTTTTCTGTGCATTCTTTCACTCAGTATAAGGTTAGCCCTACCATAACTTATTCAAATGGGAGAAATAAAGATTATAAATGATAGCAAGGGCTGTGTCTACTTAATTTTTATAAAATGCCTAGCTTATAAAATATAATAAATGTTTTTACGTATATAACACTTAATGGAGTTGTTTAAAGATGGAATGGGCTATCTTTAGAGACAACTTGGAGGTGTTGTAACAACAGATCCAAATAAGCACTTGGTGGGGATGATGTAGAAGAGGTTTAAATATATATATAAACTATATAAACCAATTCAGAGTACAAGGTATTTTTAGAAAAGGATTAGTCCCAGCGAGACTCACCTTTGTGGTGTCATGTGCATTCAATATGTCTTCTACAATGTCAGATAGATCCATGTGTAATTCCTTTAAAAACAGAAACCCAGAGAAGTAATTAGAAAAGAGTAGATATCATCTTTATTAGTCAGTGACTAAGGTATACGATATTTTGGTCAAGTTTTTTTTTTTTTTTGCGGTACGTGGGCCTCTCACTGTTGTGGCCTCTCCCGTTGCAGAGCACAGGCTCCGGACGCACAGGCTCAGCGGCCATGGCTCACGGGCCCAGCCGCTCCGCGGCATGTGGAATCTTCCCAGACCAGGGCACGAACCCGTGTGCCCTGCATCGGCAGGCGGATTCCCAACCACTGCGCCACCAGGGAAGCCCAGGTCATTTTTTTAAATTACCATTAATAGATTGTTACACTTGCTTTAAAAAATTAAGACAATTCCCCTCTGGTTTCATTTTTACTTTACTCAATACATTCAGTTTATGAAATTTTCTAAGGCAAATTCTTTTTCTAATTTTGTACCTTCAGCTATGGATATTTTGAGTAGCATAATATAGCAACTAGAGGTAATAACAAATCCCTTTCTCTTGATCTCTTTTTAAAATTTTTCACTCCATTTTCCTGTTGGAAATTTACATGCAACAACATGTATACAACCAGAATTTACCGGGATGTCATCGGTGCGGTTGTCCTTCCAGACCTCTAAGAGTGCAACCACCATGTCTCTCAGTTCAACCCTGGAGAGAATTCCATCACGGTCAACATCAAACACCTTGAAGCAAACTAAAGAAAAGAAACTCTTATGAAGGGAAATCACTTTTATATTCTGAAGTACAATACGTTTTACTGGAAGCTGCCTTAGTAAAATTACTTAGTTTCTTAAGCAAGTATATTCTGGATTAAGTCTGCTCATCTGGAGCAGACTATGTCATTAAAGTCCTCTGAACTTGTAGGATTTCCTGCACATACTTGCTAAGTCTCTCTATCTACATCGTTAGCCAGGTTGGAGAACCCTATCCTTCCCCCAAATCTAGAGTTAAATTCCTTGCAAACTGAAAAATAAGAGCCAAATTACTGTACAATACCTCACAGATTTTGAGGAGGTAATTCAAGCCTTTAAATTAATTTCTAATATTTAAAACCAATCACTTCAGAGTTGATTCTCACAATGTTGAAAATGTTCCATCTACATTAAGAATCAACAATAACAAGGTGGTACAGTTGGCCCTCTGTATCCACAGGTTCCACATTTGCAGATTCAAACAACCACAGATCGAAAATATATAAAAATTAAGAAAAAAATTTTCCATAAAGTCCCCAAGAGCAAAACTTGAATTTGCCACACTGGCAACTATTTACATAGCATCTACATTGTATTTACAACTATTTACATTGTATTAGGTATTATAAGTAACCTAGAGATGATTTAAAGTACACAAGATGTGCATAGGTTATATGCAAATACTATGCCACTTTATACAAGGACTTGAGTATACATGGAGTTTGGTATCCGAGGAGGTCCCAGAACCAATCCCCAGCAGATACTGAGGGATAACTGTATAAAGATTTTGCCTCTCCAATGTAATTAAGGCACACTCATTTTTTGCCAAAGAACAATTTCAACTCTTCAATTCTTTGTTTATATACAACAGACTAAGAATTAGAAATAGCAGCACTTTGCTAATTAACATCAAATGAATCACTCTAGTTTATTAACTTCCACTAGCAAAAAAGAAATTAAAAAATTTTTTAAGGCAATAATAAACCTCAATTGAAAAGCAAAGATTTCGGCCTCTTTATTTAATATATGAACTTTAATGGGAACAAATAATCTATCGTAAAGCCAGGTTGGAATAATGGTATACCATATCAGGGAAGAAAAAAGAAATATACATTTTTTAGATTACATACTTATCTACTTCATATACTCCCATAATAATTATGCTATTAAATCAATGGAGTGCGTCACAGCACATTACTGAAGAATATCAAATAACAAGTAGCATACCTCACATAGGCAACATTTGTGAAGCTGTATTTTAGAAAGACACAGAGATAATGACACTTGTAAATATATTAGAATTAGGTTCCAATTAAATGTTGGAACCTAAACTGTTGCATTTTCTCAAATATAGTTAAGATTTATTAATTCAATATGCTTATAAATTATAACATTTTAGTTAGGCTTAAAAGACCATTTTAGTATTTAATAAAACTGTGTTTTGATCATAAATTTCATTTTGCTAATAAAATACTAATGTATTCAAGTGACAGAAAATAAGTTACACTTCAAGTCATGCAAGACACAAAATTCTCTATAGACTACCAGAAAATATTTTCGAAATGCTTAACATTTTCAAATACATCATGACTGATGTAGTTCATTTATCATGAGCTGCACATTCATCTGAAAAAATCAACCCCCTTACTAATGACAAATCCCAAATCACTCCACAGAAAATAGGTGACTGAATCCTTACAGAGACCTCAGTAAAACCTCAACATGAGACTGCTATTTGCCAGAGTAATGAAAATTCAAGCCTCAATCCACAGATGATTTTTATATGAATGAATGCTGATTTTTTTCGCTGTATAGTTTGTAAATTTTGTGACAGTGTTTAACACACTTACATTTTTGTCTTTCAGCCAGGGGTCCTCTGCAACAGGCTGATAACCCACAGGATATCTCCTTAAAATCTATGTGATTGTCACGATTTTCATCAAAAGCATTAAACAAACCTGTAAAATAGGAAGACAACGTAAATCACAACAAACAAACGTCCTAATGGTAATAATGACATGTTTATGAAAGGAGGCATGACTCCCATAAACTGACTGAATTAAAAAAAAAAAAGTTTATCAGTAGTTCCCATTGTCCTAGGAAGTATTTCTCTTTTTCCTGGTATAATTATAAAACTTAACTTTCTAGCAGAAAATACATTACTATCATTTAGTGTTTGGTTTTGTTTGCCTGCCTGTCTCTATTTTATATCAATTCCTATAGCTCAAAATGACTTTAGCATGTAAAAAATAAAAATCAGTTTAAAAAATCAAGAACTGAAAAAAAATGTCAGAGACCAGAATTATCCTTATTTGGAAAGACTAAGAAGAAAAAGGAAAAAAGAAGAAAAGTCGAACTGCATATCAAAGATATACTGTGTTGTTATTAATAAGCTCCATTAAGCTCTTTCATGAAGCAAAGAAAAATAACACACTATATTACCAAAGAAAGAAATTCTGTACTGCAGTCTTCTTTGTATTACTTAATATTTATAACTATTTTAAAATTCAGAAATAAAAGGGAATTTATAATATAATCCTGTGGTTTTCAAACTTTTTGTAAAAAATAGAAATGGAATAATTTTGTTTTCAAATAAAATGACTTATCACTCTCCAATTCTAGAAAGGTAAAAACACAACTGCACCTTTGAAGTAGGTACAAGCCCTATCTGTTCTGGCTCCCCAAACAGGTATTTCTGAAATACACTGGGAATGTGAAGAATACAGATTGTCTGTAAGACTCTACTTCTGTGCCCTCAGTTTAAAGAGTAGAAAATCAAAGCTAGAAGTAGTTACATGACTTGCCAAAAGTTAGAAAAGTTTAAAAAGGTCTGAACCAGAAGCAGAACCCAAGTATTCAGATTCCAAATATGGTTTTTGTGATATCACCAACAACTACCCTTTGCATTACTAACTTTTTTTTTTTAAGTTATAGCAATGAAAAGTTTAGGGCTAAGTGGGGAGCACAGAGATGGTCCAGTCCAGTGGTTTCTTAATCTTTTTGGGGCAGGGGAGGGAGGGAGGGATACAACAGTGGAATCTCCTTTTTTTTTTTGGTGCCATGCCACGCGGCTTGCAGGATCTTAGTTCCCCAACCAGGGACTGAACCCGGGCCCTCAGCAGTGAAAGTGCAGAGTCCTAACCACTGGACAGCCAGGTAATTCCCCAGTGGAACCTTCTTATGTAAAATAAAAACAGTGGAGGCTCTTGCGGTGAGGGAAGAGGTGGGGCTATGTGTGGAAACCTAGAGCTTTGCCTGCTCAGTGGCCACCTCCCTCATCCCTGCACCAGATGCTGAGGCACCTCACTGGAGTACTGTTTTGTAACCACTGTCTCGGTCAAAACGTTTTATATATATGAGAATGTACAGGTGAGAGAGCAAAACTGACTTATGCAAGGCTACATAGGTAGAATAGGAAGCTCAAGACTATAATTCCCAATTTAGTTTTTTTTCCCACTGAACTACACTATTTGCAAGAAACTTGCAAACTTGTAACATTATAGCCTTTTAGAGTTAAGATGTATTGGTTAGAAATAAAAGATGGTCTTATGTGTGTTTAGCAAGGAACACTGTAGAAACAGAATGATTCCTACCTTCACTTAGAGATGGACGAATTGGTGGTGAAACCAATGGGCCAAATGTCTCTAAATCAAATCGTCCAGTTCGGGATTGAGCCTTCAGCAACCAATAGCGTTTCTCCAGATCAATGATGTCTGATTCCTCCACTGAGAGTCAAATGAAACAAGATTATAAAACCTCAGGCTTCTCCTCTGGGCAGTTAGTTTATCCTGATAATGTAACTTCTAAGGATATATTTTAATTTCCCAGTTAAATTGTTAAAAATTACCTAAAACAAAACTCTGAAAGACAAATACATTATATTTAAAATGGAATGAAAATTAAATTCAAATTAACATATAAGAAGCTTTAAAATGGAAAAAAATTTTTTTTGCAGTTCCCCATTTAAATCCAATATGTAAAACAGGAAACAACTGAGACCTTTATGGCTTCCCACACCATTTTTATCTGTACTCATTTTTGGTAATTTTCAATCTGTATCTCGGATTTAGTGATTCTATATACATATTCTCTCCTGGCTACACTATAAACATCCTAATAGCAGGATACCGTGTCTGATCCATCCTGTCGATATGGTAACTACACACATTCAATACTTATTAAATAAATGAACATGACAAAAGATGTTATAAGTAATAAAGTCAATACATAAGACAGAGGGTAGAACAGGATTTATAATGTGATAGGTAATAGGGGCATCATGAAAATCTTTTTCTCCTCATTCATCAGAAGATGTATTTAAAAAAAAAAATCACAGGTAAACTCCAACTATGGTTACATTCTATATGTGCATTGTTGTTGCTGTTGTTTTTTTTCCCTCCAAGGAACTAAAGTAAGATTTGGAAAACAAACAAGGTGAGTCTTTCCATTACCCTGGCTTTCTGCCTGCAGCCTCTTCCCAGACCTTGGCAAGGTATGAGGAACCTAAGCAGTGAAATTTCACTGAGTTAAGAATAGAACTTGTAGTTCAGGGAGGTTGAGGTAGATCAAGTTTACAGGGCAGAATACTGGAGAGGAAAGAGTTATGTAGAGAAAGAGCTCCAGAAATATGAACAGGAGTCTTACTGAGTTTTAGCAGAGTACTAAGCTATGTATGCATAGAGTGAAATTCATTGAGGCTGGGCTAGGAAATGCCTAAGTTCTGACCAGCCAGAGCGGAGATACCTTGTTGAACACTGGGAGCATTCACAGACTCAGAGGGTCACTTAATCAGTAGGGGAAAAACTAACTCTTAGAGTAAAGGCTACTCCAGACTTGCCCCCAAAAGACTTTAAAAAAAATTCTAGAAAATATCAACCTGATCCACAAATAACTGCCTATCAAAACAAAACAAACTTCCTATTTTAAAGGATGACAACAGAATCCATTAGCCATATAACATTCACAATGTCTAGCATCCAAATATATATATGTACATAAAACAGCAGGAAAAAGCGATCCAAAACCAGGATAAAAACCAGTCAATAGAAAAAGCCATAGAAATAACAGAGATGATGGAATTAGTAGACAAGGCTTTAAAACATCCATTATAAATATCTCCAGAATTTAAGGAAAACCATGACTATATTGAAAAGGGAAACGGAAACTATTAAAAAAAAAAAGTACCAAATGAAACTACTAGAGATGAAGAGTACAATACAATCATCCCTTGGTATCCATAGGAGATTGGTTCCAGGACCCCCATGGATACCAAAATCCAAGGATGCTCAAGGCCCTTATATAAAATGGTATAGTATTTGCATATAACCAACGCACATCCTCCTGTATACTTTAAATCATCTCTAGATTACTTATAATACCTAATAAAATGTAAATGCTATATAAACAGTTGCTGGTGTGTGGCAAATTCAAGTTTTGTTTTTTGGAACTTTCTGGAAAAAACTTTTTTTCAAATATTTTCAATCCCCAATTGGTTGAATCTGTGGATGCTCAATCTGTGGATATGGAGGGTCAACTGTACTTGAAATTTTAAAAATTCATGGGAGATTAACTGCAGATTAAAAAATACAGAGGAAAGGTCAGTGAACCTGAAGACTGAGCAACAGAAACTATCCAAATGGAAGCATAAGGAGAAAAAAAAAGTCTGAAAAAATTAGTAGACTCTTAGTGACCTGTAAGACAATACCAAAAGTATAGCATACATGTTACTGGGGTCCCAGAAAAGAGTGGGCAGAAAATATTTAAAACAAATAACAGCTGAAAAAATTTCAAATTTGATTAAAACCATAATCCCATAGATCCAGAAGTTCAGTGAAACTTGTGCAAGAAAAATTCAAGGAAAACCAAACCAAGGCAAGACACGATCCAACTGCTGATAAAGTAAAAATCTTAAAAGCAGCATGAGAGGGGAGAAAAAATACATTACAAACACAGGAACTAAGATAAGCAATGATTTCTCTTCAGAAACAAGGGAGCCAGAAGATTAATGGGGGGGAAAAAAGGGTTTGAAAGGAGAAAAAAAAAAAAACTGTTAGTCTCAAATTCTATATCCTATGAAAATATCCTTCAAAAACAAAGGCAAAATAAAGTATTTTTTTGACAAACAAAGGCTGAGAGAATTCATCAATAGCAGAACGGTACCAAAAGGAATGTTAAAGGATGTTCTTCAGACTAAATTAAATGATACCAGATGGAAATCAGTATCTACACAGAGCAATGATGAAAACAGGAAACACCCAGTCCATAATGTCCATCTGATATCATTAATCATGACAGATTTTGGATAGAAGTTTAGTTGTAGCTTTGGTTAGACTAAGTTTACCTCTAGTTCAAATGTTCTGAAGGTGAGCTCAGATTTCTATTCAGGAGAGCTCAGAAACTGCTAGTTTTTGAACCTGGAGATCTATAAACTCCAGCCTGAAGGCTGCATACATGTTTGTATAAATAATGTTTTATTAGAACACAACAATGCCATGTACTTACATTTAGTTTATGGTTGCTAATGTGTTACAATGGCAGAGTTGAGTAATTGTAACAAAGAGCCATATGGCCTACAAGTCTGAAATATTAACTATTTGCCTTTTAAAGAAAATGTTTGTCAATCCCTGTGTTGAAACTGCATAACCACAGGACTTCAAGACTGCAACTCCATAAAATGACAGCAGCTCAGGACCACAGAGCCTTGACACTTCAACCTTCAAGATTTTGAGACTTCAAAATTATGAGGTCATGCAACTGCCTAACCCCAGTCTCAGCAAAATTTCCACAGGACAGAATTACAGGGCGGAGATGATTATCTTTGCACTTGTGGTTCCTTCAGATTTAAATCTGAAACGGGTTTTTCAAAGTTTGGCTGGCTTCTTCTTATCCCAGCAAAGACTGTCCTCAGGCAGGCTCACTCTTCTGGCAGCCTTAGCCCCAATCTCAGCCTCTGGCCTCAGAAATGAAAGCACCTTTATATCCTTTGATTACCTAGGAAGCACTTGTCCCTCTGGAATTCAGTTTTTTTTTTTTTTTTTAAGATTTCTTTGTATTGAAATGTCTTCAGTGGCTTTAAAGATTATGATTGTTTGGTTTATGTAGTGATTTCATGTTATTAAAATGGGAATGAAGATCCTTCATGTCTTTCTATTTCCCAACCTAAAGTAGAACCCTTCCCCTGTTATTTAACATGATTCTGAAAATTCTCACCAATGCAATAAGATACAAATGTGAAGTATAATGTTAGAAAATAAGCAAGGTTATTATTTGCATATAAGTAGAATGCATTCCAAAAAAACTCAAAGAGAAAACATTTAAAAATTATAATTGAGTTTAAAAACCTGTAGGGATATAAAATAAATATATAAAAATCAATGCTTTTCCTATATCTCATTAATAACATGTAAGAAAATATAAAAGAGAAAAAGCATAACAATAATAGCAATTTCCCTACAAGAAACAAATATCCAAAAATAAAAGTCAGTAAGAAAATGGGGGTCAGATTATATAGGCCACTGTAAGGACTTTGATTTTAAGTGAAATTGTGAACCACTGGAGGATCTAATGCAGAGGAGTGACATGATCCAACCCACAGGATCACACTTGACTGCTGAGTTAAGAATAGCCTAGGGCTTCCCTGGTGGCGCAGTGGTTGAGAGTCCGCCTGCCTAAGCAGGGGATGCAGGTTTGTGCCCTGGTCTGGGAAGATCCCACATGCTGCAGAGTGTCTGGGCCCGTGAGCCATGGCCTCTGAGCCTGCGTGTCCGGAGCCTGTGCTCCGCAACGGGAGAGGCCACAACAGTGAGAGGCCCGCGTACCGCAAAAAAAAAAAGAATAGCCTAGTGGGCAGCTAAGAACAGAAGTGAGTTTAAATCATCAATACACGCAATTAAAAAGCATTAAGACTACAATAAATTAACAAGTACAAGACAGACAATTCATAAAAAGCGGGGGGAGTTAATTTCACTAAGAATAAAAACATCATTTCAGAAGAAAAATTTAAGCAGAATCATGCTGCTTCAAAACGTTTTTAACACTCTTCTTGCAAGATACCTGCATGGCTATTACAACTCTTTCAGATCTTTACTCGATGTCATATTCTCGGATCTTCTAAACTGCACCCCATCCAATGATGCTCCTTCATCCCTCTTCCCTGCTTTACTTTGTTCTCGAAGACTTATTTGTTTTCTTTGTTGTTTCCTCCAACTAGAACATGTGCTCCTTGTAGGCAGGCTTTCTGGTCTATTTTATTCATTGCTATATTCTAAAACTTAGAATAATATCTGGTACATTTTGAGCACTCCAGAAATATTTAATGGACAAGTAGCTTACAAGTTACCTGGCAAGACAAGAACAATGTATTTTAAATTTCCAGTGATTTCAAAGTATTCATTCTTACTCTATTCCTTACCAGTTTTGGTTTTTCTGTTTTTTTTTTTTTTTTTTCTTAAAGTTTTTTTGGCTGTGCTGTGCAGCTTGAGGGATTTTAGTTCCCCAACCAGGGTTTGAACCCGGGCCACTGTAGTGAAAGTGCCGAGTCTTAACCACTGGACCACCAGGGAATTTCCACAGTTTTCATTTTTTTTTTTTTAACAGAAGTATCTACTTCAAATACCCAGATGACTGAATTTATTTAAGAGGAATAATTTAAACTTTTAGCAATAGGGAGAGTAATTACAGGAGTTTGATATATAAATTGCCTCATTTTCCTAAATAAGATGTCTGTTTACCCCATTTATTATGTGAAAGGAAGAAAGAAAGAGAAATCTGTTCCTCCAGAGAAACAGTTTTCCCAAATTCTAAATTTTCTTCCAAGTAGTAGATCTTCAGATTAAAAAAATCTGACACTGAAACCAAAGGTGGAAGACAGAAACTATGTCCTCATTTTTATACATCTAGGTACTGAGCATATAATGGGTATTCAATAAGTACTTCTGATCAGTTGGTGTTTAGTTTATACACTAAATTAGAACACAGAAAATTCATATCAACTTCCTCCCAAATGTTTTTACCTTTGAAAACTAAGTTCATTAATCTCCTTAAAAAACACAATTTTTTTTGTTGAAGTAGAAATGTGGAAAGACAAGTAAGTAGAACGTATTTGGAAGACAAAAATGATCAGATTGGTTATGGCTACGGCTCCCTTTTAAGTTTATGCGATCTGTTCATTTATAGTTACAGACTGTAATTTGTTAATCAAATATTTGTAAAAGCATGCTAAAGTAAATTATATATATTATCATTACCCAAATATTTTACATGAGTTGGCAGCTGAATTGCTGAGGAGAGGAAAGATAACTAACCTTATTTTCACTGAAAGAAGTTAGAGGTTAACAACTGCAGTAGTTACTCTATTTGCAATTCATAAATAAATATCAAAACTTATACTTTACTAGCTAAATGGGAATGAATTTATCACCCACCTATTGATATAATTTTTTCTGGTTCACAACAGCAGCATACTACAACATTCTAAATAGTTTCTAGCCTGCCCTTTGGGCCATCCTAATCAAGTCCCACCTTACCGGAGGCTCCAGCTACAGAAATTGCTCTTTAATGCCAGAATTGGATTCTTATTTAAAAACAAAAACAAAGCCAAGCAAAATATCCAAGTATTTTCAAACAGTAACACAGTTCTTTAACATTTCTGAGGAAGCAACCTGTTCTCAAAAGCAATGACCTTCTGCAATCTATTTAAGCCTTACATCATTTACAACCAGATAAGAGGATAATGAAGGAGGGACATGCAGATTTACTAGGCAGTTTATGGCCTAAGAATCACTGAAGTACTTTTCTCTTACAGAAAGGAGGCTTTAACATTGCAAACTAAAATGTGGCAAGGGAATATAATAATATGCATATTTTTAGTTGAGATAATAAATGCTAAAATAAAGCATTTGAGTTATATAAATTTGAGTTAGATAAGAAAAGAAAACCAATCAAAATGAGTTCAATGGCCCTAAAATTAGCCCAAAATACTACATTAATTACCTCAGTATCCAGATTCTACTACTTAAAAGAAATCACGCTTATGATACATTTTAGGGAAACTCTAAAAAACATATTTACAAGAAAGAGTTAGCACACATATTTTCTTCCAAATAATATAGCTAAACTCTATGAAAAGATGATCATCATTAAGGAAAAAAACTCTCAATTAGTTCTTAAAACATAGTTCTTAAAATCTTAGTTCTTCCAATTACCTATTTCACTGTTGGTAAATGGGGAATCATTCACTGACCTTGCCTGGATCAAATGAAGTTAATTATTAAAGAGAAATTTAAAATAATAATCATTTGAAGGTATCCCAAGGGGAAAAAAAAGGAAATTGGAAAAGTGAAGCTGCAAGATTGTCTAAAGTGAGTCTGAGGAAGATGGCTCACCACAAACACAGCTATCACATGACCACCTCCTTTTACCTGCAATTACAAGCTGCTTATGAAAGATTAAAGAAAAAAATGACTGTGTGTCAATAAACTGTCTTCAAATCCTAAAATGATACTAAGCATGCACTCTGGGGTTCAAACATCCCAATTTTGGCACCTATTAGCCATTTGATCTTGAGAAAGTTTCTTTAACTTCTTGTAGCTGTGGTTTCCTCATTTTTAGAATGGAGATAAAATGAACTTCAGAGGTGGCACAAGGATTAAATGAGATAATGTTCAAGGAGTATAGTGCCTCCTTTAGTAAGGGCTCAATCTGTATGTGGTAAGTTGGAACCTTCCAAAGCATTTTTGGGAAAAAAAAAGTACAGGAGCTATATGTCAAGATCATTTAATATTCTACATTCAATAAAAACATTTTATGTACCTGACATTGCACTAAAAATTATAGACATGACAGTGAACAAAATAATTATGCTTAGATTCTAATAGAAGAGAAAATGGGTCATTTTAATCCAGTGTGGAAAGTACAATGAAGGAACAGAGACACAGGGTTTTCAGGGAGCACATAAGCAGTGAGGCCCTAGAAGTCTTGATATTTAAAGAGGTACACACAGAACATCTTAGGGTTGACCAGGGAAAGGAAAACTAGTGTGGCAGAAGAAGGATATTGCAAGCAGAAGTAAAAAACCATGTGTAAAAGTCTCTAGGAAAATCAGGTAGTGATAGGACAGAAAAACAAAAAGAATAACCGTTGTATTCTGCTATTATTCAAAAATAAGGAAGAGGATAGATAACCTATAGAAGGATTTATGCTATGGACACAAGATAAAAGACAAAAAAACAAGAGAGAACTTTACTTTCCAGTGAGTGACAAAAAAAGAATGTTAAAGATGGCAGTTCAACCTAGAATTAGTAGACAGTTCGGTTAGAATGTAGACGTTTCAAAGGTTAGCATCTAAAGGATGAGCCTTCAAACTCAAGCAGAGAGATGCCAGACTGTGATTGGATAGGACTATGCATGTACAATAGTAGGGGATTTGATACACTGAACTAAATTTGTAAAAAGCTGATTAAAACAAATTACATTTTGAGTTTATAGTCCGTGGCTCCAAATTCCAACACTATGTAGTGCTAAATAACCATGAACAAAATGGGTGGGGAAAGGCTATTACAAGAAAAAGCCAAATGACTAGTTAGTCTTAGAAAGTAGGATCTTCTTTCAGATATCAATAATAATAATAATAAACTTGTACCAAACTATTTCAAACATTTAACTATACAGAACATGTTTATGTTCTCTATATATGTTCTCTGATTCTGAATATCAATATGTTTAAAAATTAACTTGTCATTAAAAACACTATATATTTGATGAAAAAACAGCTTTTTAGGAAATCTAACCTTAGGTATTTAAACAGCAAATTATAAAAGAAAAATATATCAGTCTTGATAAAAATCTAGTTAAGATCTACTCAAGCATAAAAACTTGGACTTTTGGCTAAAGTTCTAATTCAGGGAATTCCCTGGCAGTCCAGTGGTTAGAACTCAGTGCTTTCACTACTGAGGACCCAGGTTCAATCCCTGGTTGGAGAACTAAAATCCTGCAAGGCGATGCAGCCAAAAAAAGTTCTAATTCAATTTCTTAAACTTAAATGAAAGGTAAGGTAACAATAGTTTGGAATCTGAAGTTCTAAAAACTGTACTGGCCATGACAAAGTCTAAAATCTTGTCTAAATCAAATCAGTTAGTTATTCTAACTCTGTATTGAATACAAATAGCGCCCCAGGTTCATTTGTGATTTACATGGAAGAGAAAAAATTTGATTAAAAGTGGCAGTATGTTCAACTTACTGTGACTTCAAATTTTACTTTATAATCGTATGTGAAAAAGTAATTAAAGGCACCTGCACTCTAACATAAATGTTATTTACAAGTGAAAAATTATAACTCCTTTTTGTTTCCTAGATACCTTGGGTCATTACACAAATTTAAATGGAGTCAGTGATGCTTCAAAATAAATATTTTCTGTTTACTTATAAATCAGTTAATAACATTCTCTATTTTTATCCTGTGTTTCCACATTCCTGACACATTATTTGAAAAGTTTAATGTACCAAATATTCTTTGAGTGAAAGAGCCTGCAAAGACATCCACAGAAGCTGAGAATTTATAAATAATATGATAAATCACAGACATCAGAATGTAAACCTACCCATGTCAGAATTTCTGTAAGAAATTTAGCAGTAATTCTGACTCTGTCATAATGCTTTCATAGGAAAGTTCACTAAGAAAGGAGCCATTTGCTGAAGCCAGCAGCAAATGAGTTGCCTGTTGTACTAGTTTATTTTTGTTCTTTATTTTTATAAATTCTAAAATAAAAGAAAGCAAACTGGTAAGAAAAACACTTTCTTCCCACAGACATGGATGAGTTAATTTTTGTACTGATCTACAGTCCTCTCTTAGAAAACTGCTTGCTCCCAAAACAATTACTCTCTGGAGAAAGTGGGATGAAGCTCACTGACATTCCCAAGCCAAGTGTTCACTAATACAAAAGGATGCAGGGAATTCCTTGATGATCCAGTGGTTAGCACTCCATGCTTCCACTGCAGGGGGCACGGGTCTGATCCCTGGTCAGGGAACTAAGATCCCTCATGCAGCGCACGCAGGGCCCAGCCAAAAAAAAAAAAAGAGGATGCATATTCATTGTAAAGCACCTACCTATTCTATACCAGGCATAATGCTGAGTCCCTTAAAAAAGGTACTATCTCATGTATTCCTGAAGGGTAGCACCATATACCACCCCAAACATGCCACTTTAGCATAAGGGTTATTTTGAGTTGAAGGCAATTGAGAAGAAGCTGATACCAAAATAAAAGCTCTCCAGCTCCCCCTATTAGCCTAATTTATAAAGATGTCTTACCTGCCCTTCTACCAGGAAGAAGTTAATCAACAGAGACCACTCTAGATACTTATCAACCTGGAGATAGCACCAAAGGAAAGAATCTACATAACAAACCTTATTAACCAGCCATATCAATCAACAGTTTCTCCATGTATTTGCCTTCCCACAATGTGCCATCCCTAGCAGCTCAAAGTCCTTTTCTTTTGTCTTGTCACATCTCCATAAAATTATTGCTCTTTGCTAAGATGCTGTATAAGCTCAAGCTCTAACCACCCCTTTGAGTTACTCATCACTGAAAGTTCTGGTACATAAGTAAGTTAGTTAAGTATCAATAGTAAGAAAGTAAGCTTATGTTTTTTTCTTGTTATCTTTGTTAGTCTAATTTAAAGGGCCCCACCCAATGAAACCAAGATAAGTAGAGGAAAATACTTTTCCTTCCCCACACTCCTTACAACATATCTATGAGGTACAGTTGTATCATTATCCCTGTTTTCCAGATGAAAAAAGAAGTTCATAGAGATTAAATTTCCCGCAGCTACATGAATAATAAGTAGCAGGGCTAGAGTGTCTGACTCAGAGTCCGAAGAACTCCTAAATACCACATGAGTATTATTTCTCAAAAAAATATATATATATATATTCAGGCGGGGGCACTGAAAAGTAGGAACATCAAATTCCTTGCCTATTCATGCCAGAATTTATCTGTCAGAACTTCTGGTGACAATGGAATGAAAATGAGAGGGAAAGTAGCTGGTGTATAACTAGTAGCCAACTCATAAATTATATGTACAAATAGCACTTGATACCCAAGGTCCTCTACTCAGTCAACAAATACTTATTTAAGGCTTGACACAGGGTGAATAAAAAAATAATACAGACTCTCTATGATTTAAGAGAGATGACATGTACAAATAAATGGAATGCTATAAATAATTATAATACAAGGACAAAAGTGATAAGTTCATTCAAGAAGGGTACAAAAATGGTGTTATGAGAGTTCAGAGGAAGGAGAGATGATTTCTCACAGGAAGGCAAGAAAGTGTTTTATGAAAACCAAGCAGCATGTGATTTAAGTCTTCAAAGATGACTAAGGTTTATAGGGAGAATAAAAGGGAAAGGCATTCATTCTAGTGTTAAGGAGTAGCATAAGCAAAAGCCCAGTGTAGGAACAATTCTGTAACCACAGGAAAGAAGAACAGTAGAAGTTAACACTTAGGCCTGTGTTGTGGAGGACTAAATACTGTCCCTCAAAAATTCATTATCACCTGCAATCACAGAATGTGACCTTATTGGAAATAGGGTCTTTGCTGATGTAATGAATTAAGGCCCTTGAGTTAAAATCATCCTGAATATAGACTGGGCCCTAAATCCAATGACTGGTGTCCTTAAAAGAAGAGGAGAGGACATAGACACACACAGAGAGAAGGCCATGGGAAGACGGAGGCAGAGATTGGAGTTACGCTGCTACAGGCCAAGCAAAGCCTGGGGTCACCAGAAGCTGGGAGAGACAAGGAAAGATTCTTCCCTAGGGCCTTCAGGAGGAACAAGGCTCTGTTAACACTTTGATTTCAGCTTCCAGAACTGTGAGAGAATACATTTCTGTTTTTTCAGTTTACAGGTTGTGGTAATTTGTTACAGCTGCCCTAGGAAACTAATACAGCTTGGTTAAGGACAATTAGTAGAGGGCTATTGTGAAATAGTAATATTGACCCTGGTTCCTGCTAATATTTGCTCTTTGACCAAATTCCTGTAATTTCCTGAGTGACAGGAATCTCTGACACAGAGCTCCTAAATTCTTCGCAATTTTCTGGGTGATAGGAATCTTTTGTTTTAATGTCTGAGATGACTTTTGGTAAGCTCTTAGAAAGGGTCTGGTCACTAGAAAGACCAAGCCATAATTAGAAACTCAGAACTTTCAGCCCCATTCCCCATTCTTTGGAGAGGGAAGATGAACTAGAAATGTAGTTAATAATCAGGCATACTTATGTAATAAGCCTGCACAAAAATCCCCAAAGCACAGGGTCTGGAGAGCTTCTAGATTGGTAAACACATCTACATGCCAGAAGAATTGGGGCATCACAGCTCCACTGGGACAGAAGTTCTGTGTTTGGGGCCCTTCCAGATCCTGCCCTATGTATCTGTTCATCTGTATCCTTCAACATATCCTTTATTATATAATGAATCAGTAAATGTAACTGTTTCCTGAAGTTCTGTGAACTGTTCTAGTAAATTACCAAACCCAAGGAGGGGGTCATGGGAAGTCTCATTTATAGGTGGTTGGTCAGAAGCACAGGTCACAATCTGGACTTGGCGTCTGAAGTGGGGAGCAGAGGGGCAGTCTTTCGAGACTGAGCCCTAAAACTGTGGGGTCTGTGCTAACCCCAGGTAGACAGTGTCAGACTGAACTGAGATGCAGGACACCCAGTTGGTATCCATAGAGCACTGGAGAATTGCTTGGTGTGGGGAAAAAAAAAAACACCCCACACATTTGGAGTACAAAAGTATTCAGTGAGTAGACAAAAAAGAGTTTTCCTTTTCAGCTATGTACTCAAGCCTCCAGTATTCCATTTTACTATACTTTGGAAGAAAAAACCCACTGATAAAAGGCATATTCTCATATTCTCGTATTACCAGGCAACTGTATTAAAAAGTGAACAGAACACAATGAAATGCCGTTACTTACAATGTGTGACTCCAGCCAGAGTTTGGTAGAAAGTGGGAGTATCACTATCATCAGTGAGGGTCACATATACACCTCCAGACAGTAGCCAACGAGAGAAGGTAAAAGCATCTTTGTTTAGAAGAAGCCAATTTCTAAACTTTTCATAGTTTACCTTTTCGCCCTAAAATTAAAACAAGAAAACATAGGTTTAGTCAAATTTTAAGGTACCTACTTGGAACTTATACAACTTGAAATTTGCATTTAATTGACATTTACTCTTCTACTATCTATAAAGGAAGAATTATCTAAATATCACTATAGGCTATATACCTGGAAATAAAAATTTTCAAATATAATTGTACTTCAGAACTTTCATTTGCATAAAATCTATATGCTAATTGCAAATTATTTCATCAATTCACTAAAGCAGTGCATTTCTACTAATAAGTCACATTTTATTTGCTAAGGTATATCCTGAAATCAGTAAACTGAATTTCTTTCAATATTTAATAAAACCAACTTTTCACTTGCTTCATCCCTCTTCTTCAGTACTTCAATTGGTCAGAATTAGCATATTTTAATTAAATATGTATGGCATTTAAATACTCTTTTAAATTTCATTGGCAAATTAAAATCTATCCAGGAGTCCTCCTCCAAAAGACATCACTGAAAACATGTATTCACAAGTCAACTAGAATACAAAAAGAAGCAAGGAGATTTCTATTTCTTTGCTTTCTTTCCAAGTATTTGTCTTGCTAAATCTCTGGAGAAAAAAAGTATCCAGGCTGAGAAAGAACATCATATGGCTGTGTAAGTCAATCTCTTTGACGGGAAGACAAGAGGACCCAGGTAGAGGGAGGGCCAGATGTTTCTATGAGAAAAAAGGCAGAAGCAACACACATAGAAATACAATGAAGAATGACACTCAGGAGCCTAGCAGCTCTAATCCTGATGGAGATATTAAGGGATACAAATAACTTAGAACCTAAAAGAGTTATGGTAGAAATAATTTCTATATTGTTAGTAGCATCCTATTAAGTATAGCAACATGCTTAAGCCTCATGGTTTCAGAACACTTAACAGTGCAAACCAAGCGATCAAGACAACATTGGAAGTCTTGTTTTTCTACATGGAAGAATATGGCATTCAGACTTGCTGCAGGGATGTGAGGACATTGCCAACATATTTAGAGAGTCATAGCCATATTCTTTCTCTACCCCACATTAGTCTAGAAAGAGGGTTTGCAGTATAAACCCTACAAGCTGATGCAAGGGCACCACCTATGCCCTGTAGTCTACTAATTTTTACAAGTTAACATCTCTGACATTGGGAAAAGTCTTAAAATCAATAATACCCTTCAATTGTAACTCGCAGATTTTTTGTTCTTTATAATACATAAAGGCGCATCTTATTAATCGATGGCATCTTAGATTCAGTTGAACGTGGTAGTTTCAATGGTTTCAGTGAAGCTAAGATGTTGTTATAAGATGCACCTTCATGTATCATTAAGAAAGAAAGAAGCTGCCTATTATTCTACCACCTTCACATATAGGTAATATTTATTGAGTATTTACAATGCCCTAAGCACCATTCTAAATATTTTTATATTCATTTAATCCTCAAGCAACCCTCTATAGGAGATACTATTATCCCCATTTTACACACGAGAAAACTGAGGCTCCAAAAAGTTATGCATTCAAGGTTATACCGTGGCAGAGATAAGATTGAACCCAGGTAGTCAAGGCTCCAAAGTCTCTGTGCCTAAACTATACATTTCACTGCCTGGCCGACTTAGTGAAATATAAAGCAATCTCTGAAATCCACTTGCCCATTGGGATCACTCCACATAACTAGTAGTACCAAAATTCCATCTGCCAAACCTGACTTTTTATGTTTTTGAATCATGGCTCTAAATAAGGGAAGTAAAGGGAAAGTCTCCTTTTATAAACTGTCATAATAGCAGTCTAGAAAAAAAAATTTCCAGTACTATAAAAGGCAACTAAAAATAAACAGACTTGGGCTTCCCTGGTGGCGCAGTGGTTGAGAGTCCGCCTGCCGATGCAGGGGACACGGGTTCGTGCCCCGGTCCAGGAAGATCCCACATGCTGCGGAGCGGCTAGGCCCGTGAGCCGTGGCCGCTGAGCCTGCGCATCCGGAGCCTGTGCTCCGCAATGGGAGAGGCCACAACAGTGAGAGGCCCGCGTACCGCAAAAAAAAAGTAAAAATAAACAAACTTCTGAAACTGATACATCTTTGAAGAACAATGTAAAATACGAATTTCCACCTTGAGAATCAACAACCAAAAAAATTCAGTAAGAAAAAACCAATATAACTCCTATGTGGATTTCCCTCATTTCAAGTTACTGAAACATGGTAACTTGAAAAGCAAGGGTCTGGATCACATCACACACATTACTCAGAAATTACAGCAGATAAATACATCAAATAGTTGAATTAGGTAAAATTAGCCCATTTACAGTCTTGTTTTTTTGTTTTTTTTAAATCAACCTTGAGTACCTAATGATTTAAACAGCTATACACGAGTATCCCAAAACCTAGGCCTCTCATTTCTTTGATCCTCCCTCTTCCATAGGTCTTGTCCTTCATACAAGACTAACCCAACCATTTATTACCATAGTCTTATATTGATATTTTTATTATAAATCCATTCCCTTTCCAATAAATGCAATTTTAAGCATTCCACTCTCCCTGTCACAATTTCCTCTTATGAGCACACTCCTAGTATCCTGACTCCAGTGATTTTTTTAACTCCACAGGACCTACACCAATCACCTACACTTCACGTTGTCAAATCTAATGATCACTTCCCAGTGATCAAAGGACAACTCACTTGATCTTTCGGCTTATTTGATGTTGTTAAATACTCCTTCCTCTTGAAACATTTTTATCTCTTGGCTTCTAGGACACCATTCTCTTTCGTTCCTCCTCACAAGCTATTCCTTAGGCTCCTGTTTTGATTCTTCGTCATCTCGCCATACGTCAGAGTACAGGACTCAGTCTTCCAATCCATTTTCTATCTTAATTCACTCCTAGATGACCTCATCCACAACTATAAGCCAACAAATCCTTTCCTCTGAACTCCAACTTATATGTCAAAAAGCACAGTTACCACTCCACCCGAATGTCTAATATGATTCTCTAATTACGTCTTAAACTTCTCTTGCTTTTGAAACCTCCAACTTCCCTCTCCTATAGCATTAGCCATCTCAGTTAATGGCAACTCCATTCATTTACTAAATCAAGCGAAACACCTTAATTATCCTTTTCTCTTTCACTCACAGCTCATCATCAATACAAGAAATGGTCCTGTCAACTCCACCTTCAAAATAAATGCAGAATCTGAAAAGTCTCATCACCTCACTGTTACACCACGACCTCTTCCCTGGATTATTCAGATACCTTAATCAGACTCTGTTCAGTGTACTTTCTACAAGAGAGCCAAAATGATGACGTTTAAAATGTAATCAGGACTTCCCTGGTGGTGCAGTGGTTAAGAATCCACCTGCCAATGCAGGGGACACGGGTTCGAGCCCTGGTCCAGGAAGATCCCACATGCTGCGGAGCAACTAAGTGCATGTTTCACAACTACTGAGCCTGTGTTCTAGAGTCCGCGAGCCACAACTACTGAAGCCTGTGCGCCCTACAGTCTATGCTCCACAACAAGAGAAGCCACCACAATCAGAAGCCAATGCATCGCGACAAAGAGCAGCCTTTGCTTGCTGCAACTAGAGAAAGCCCGCGCACAGCAACGAAGACCTAACGCAGCCAAAAAAGAAAAAAAAGTAATTAAACAACAGCAACAAAAACTCATATATTTTCCTGCTCAGATACCTCTAAAGATTTCTATCTCACTCAGGGTGAAAGCTGAAGAACTCACACTGTCCTACAGGGCCATGTGTAATCTCCCTACCCCATTCCACCCCCTCCCCCAACCTCTGTAGCTTCATTTCCTACTATTCCCTTGCTCATTCCATTCCAGCTAAATTGACCTCTTCTTGTTCCTTGAACAAGTCAAGCACACTTCCCCTGAGGGCTTTTGCTATATTCTCTTCATGAAAAATGCTTTCCTTAGATATCCCTGTGGGTTTTCTCTCTCACTTCCTTAAAATTCTTTGTTCAAATGTCACTTTCTCCGATAAGCCTCTCCTAACTATGCTATACAAAATACCTACACTTGGCTACCTCCTCTCCATCACCACCTATGCCCTGTAGTCTACTTTATTTTTCCCTATAGCACTAATTATTATCTAATATATGTACCTGCTATTGTGCCTAAATTATAAGAGAACTGGGTGGCTAACCACATTTAATCCCCATCTATAAAACGGTAATGTCTGCATAAACCTTATTAAAATGAAAAAAATAGGAACTTCCCTGGTATCCAGTGGTAAAGAATGCACCTTCCAATGCAGGGGATACCCGTTCAATCCTTGGTCAGGGAACTAAGACCCCACATGCCGCGGGGCAACTAAGGCTGCGCGTCTCATCTAGAGGCCGTGTGCCACAAACTACAGAGCCCACGTGCCCTGGAGCCTGCGTGCCACAACTAGAGAGAGAAAACCCTCACACCACAACTAGAGAGAAGCCTGCATGCCTCAACAAAAGATCCCGCATGCCGCAACTAAGACCCAACATGGCAAAATAAACAAACAAACAAACAAAAAATATATATATATAAAATTCTCCCCAGAAATGAGCAAAGCACTTAACATCTCTGTGAAAAATTCAAGTAATCAGGCCTGTAAAGATGAGATCAGTTTTTTTTTTTCTGGTCAGCAAATTTTATTAGGGGAAAAAAAATGATCTAGTTTGTCTTGAGGTACTGAAATACCATCACAGCAACTTCCAGTCAATAAGTAAGAACCAAAACTGCAGGAGGACAATCCTTCTGCACCAAACACACAGAAATGTTTAGTAAAATGTAACACCATAACTACTACCAAAAACTGCTTAGCCAAGCTCAAAAGCAAGAAAGGGAAATCTCCAGGTGCTATCAACACAGAGGAAACTTAAAGCCAGAGTGATGAAAAGCAAAAGGTAAAGCCAGAGAGTCCAAAGAGATATAAGAACCACACACATGGGCTCCCCTGGTGGCGCAGTGGTTGAGAATCCGTCTGCCAATGCAGGGGACATGGGTTCGATCCCTGGTCCGGGAAGATCCCACATGCTGCAGAGCAACTAAGCCCGTGAGCTACAACTACTGAGCCTGTGCTCTACAGCCTGTGAGCCACAACTACTGAGCCTGCATGCCGCAACTACTGAAGCCCGTGTGCCTAGAGCCTGTGCTCCACAATGAGAGAAGCCACCACAATGAGAAGCCCACGCACTGCAAGGAAGAGTAGCCCCCCGCTCGCTGCAACTAGAGAAAGCGCACGCACAGCAACGAAGACCCAACACAACCAAAATAAATGAATTAATATTCAAGCACACTTCCCCTGAGGGCTTTTGCTATATTCTCTTCATGAAAAATGCTTTCCTTAGATATCCCTGTGGGTTTTCTCTCTCACTTCCTTAAAATTCTTTGTTCAAATGTCACTTTCTCCGATAAGCCTCTCCTAACTATGCTATACAAAATACCTACACTTGGCTACCTCCTCTCCATCACCACCTATGCCCTGTAGTCTACTTTATTTTTCCCTATAGCACTAATTATTATCTAATATATGTACCTGCTATTGTGCCTAAATTATAAGAGAACTGGGTGGCTAACCACATTTAATCCCCATCTATAAAACGGTAATGTCTGCATAAACCTTATTAAAATGAAAAAAATAGGAACTTCCCTGGTATCCAGTGGTAAAGAATGCACCTTCCAATGCAGGGGATACCCGTTCAATCCTTGGTCAGGGAACTAAGACCCCACATGCCGCGGGGCAACTAAGGCTGCGCGTCTCATCTAGAGGCCGTGTGCCACAAACTACAGAGCCCACGTGCCCTGGAGCCTGCGTGCCACAACTAGAGAGAGAAAACCCTCACACCACAACTAGAGAGAAGCCTGCATGCCTCAACAAAAGATCCCGCATGCCGCAACTAAGACCCAACATGGCAAAATAAACAAACAAACAAACAAAAAATATATATATATAAAATTCTCCCCAGAAATGAGCAAAGCACTTAACATCTCTGTGAAAAATTCAAGTAATCAGGCCTGTAAAGATGAGATCAGTTTTTTTTTTTCTGGTCAGCAAATTTTATTAGGGGAAAAAAAATGATCTAGTTTGTCTTGAGGTACTGAAATACCATCACAGCAACTTCCAGTCAATAAGTAAGAACCAAAACTGCAGGAGGACAATCCTTCTGCACCAAACACACAGAAATGTTTAGTAAAATGTAACACCATAACTACTACCAAAAACTGCTTAGCCAAGCTCAAAAGCAAGAAAGGGAAATCTCCAGGTGCTATCAACACAGAGGAAACTTAAAGCCAGAGTGATGAAAAGCAAAAGGTAAAGCCAGAGAGTCCAAAGAGATATAAGAACCACACACATGGGCTCCCCTGGTGGCGCAGTGGTTGAGAATCCGTCTGCCAATGCAGGGGACATGGGTTCGATCCCTGGTCCGGGAAGATCCCACATGCTGCAGAGCAACTAAGCCCGTGAGCTACAACTACTGAGCCTGTGCTCTACAGCCTGTGAGCCACAACTACTGAGCCTGCATGCCGCAACTACTGAAGCCCGTGTGCCTAGAGCCTGTGCTCCACAATGAGAGAAGCCACCACAATGAGAAGCCCACGCACTGCAAGGAAGAGTAGCCCCCCGCTCGCTGCAACTAGAGAAAGCGCACGCACAGCAACGAAGACCCAACACAACCAAAATAAATGAATTAATAAAATAAATTTATATTAAAAAAAAAAGAACCACATATGGCTGGGGTATTAACAATCAATGCTTATATAGTTAGGAAGGTGACTAAACTAAATTGAATTAAAACTCTCTGAATAAAACCAAGAGCAGTGAAAGTGAAATGGAAGTGAGTCAAATAGCCACCCATAAGAAATCACACAGCACTGAGTGCTGCAGGAAAGAATCAGAAACTTGTAAAAGGACTTTACTCTGCCATCTCTTGGGACTTTTCCCATATTAGCAGACCTCTGAAAAGAAATAAAAGAATTTTCTCTGTTAAAGATACACATTTTCTGTTGTTAAAGTTTTTTTTACAATGAAAATATATTATTTATGAAAACAGGAAAATGACAAATTTTTAAAACCCAAATATTTCACTATGCAAATCAATTAAGTAAAATAAATGATAAAATAGGCATTGATGGATCATAGAGGTCACCTATGGCTCAAGGCCAATGAGTGATATATCTACATGCTCATGATGAAAAGCAATGAGCACCACAACCTAAGCAATGCTGTTTCTGCAGGATCACCTGTGTGTGTGTCTGTATGTGTGCTGGTGTGACACTGGGGGAGTATGTTTCATTATACCGTTAAGTATAGACAGTTGCCTTTATTGGGAATTGGGAATTTTCAGATTCACAAACACAGCAGTAGTAAGTGTCATGCATCTTTGAGCATAGCATACAAATCGTTAAAGCATCAACCATTAAATAGAAAAATGTCAAGAATATGCTACACATAAACATCTATTCATCACAGCTAAATTCATTATACATCTAAGAGTTAATACTTTGTCCACAGGGAGGGATGAAATGTAAATCTTTAAATATACCTCTGAGAAACACTTCCTGAGTGTATCTGGGACTTTACCATCCACCACATGGAGCATTCTTTCCATTTCTTCCCGTATAACATAGCTCCCGGATTCACTTGCAAAAAGACTAAAAATGTCTAGGAGAAAGAAAGAATAAAGTAATTTTATCATAGATTAAATGTACTCTGGTGGAAGTAGGGAGGGAAGAGATAGGTAACAATTATTGAGTGATTACTAGTGCCAAGCACTTTATAAATATATAATTTAATTTATTCCTTAAAAAAACAATGCTAATTAAAACAGGAATGTGGTATCTTTTCAAATACCAAATTTGCAAAAATGTTTAGGTGTGACAATACCAAGCGTTAGCAATAAACTGGGATAAACAGGAACTCTTATATACTGTTAATGAGTATAGATTACTGTAACACTTCAGAGAACACCTTGCCAAAATCTAGTAAAGATGAATATTTATGCTAGAAATTCAATTTCTAGGCAACTCTACCTCCACTTGTGAGAAACTCTCATACATACATGCATAAGGTACAACATACACTGAAGTATTCTTTGTAATAGCAAAATTTAGGAAAGAAAAGATAAATGTCTATCAACAAAAAAAATAGGTAACCTGAGACACACACACACACAATGAAATACTATATAGCAGTTAGAATAAAGGAACTAAGTGTTTCAACATGGGTATATATCAATAATATTCAGGGGAAAAAGCAAATTGCAAAACCTGTATAGTATACAATCTATTTTAAAAGTTTTAAACCTGTAAAACAGTTGAAGATATGTTTAAGGATACATACAAATGTCATAAATGTATAAAGACCTGCATGAGGAATGAAAGATCACCAATTTCATGAGAGTGGTTACTTCTGTCAAGGGAAGAATGTGGATGGCAACATGGAGGGATACTGAGAAAGAGCCTCACCTTGGCTATAATCTTTTATTTCTTAAAAAACAAGTTCTGGGACAAATATGACACAATGGTAAGAAATAATAAAGCTGGGTGGAAGTACATACTACATGTACGTTTGAAATATTACTGTTATGAGTTGAACTGCATCCCCACAAAAGACATGCTGAAATCCTAACCTCCAAGTACCTGAGAATATGACCTTATTTGTAAAGATAGGAGATAGAAAGATAGAAGAGACATTCCATCCCTCTGAAGGCCCAGTGGGTTCCATTGCCTGCCCTCCCACATGTCATGGCTGATTCTCTTAAGGGGAATATTTGCTAGAAGCCTCTGACCATCTGTTATGGGTTAAATTATATTCCCCCGCTCCAAAAGATGTTGAAGTCTTAACCTCAGTACCCATGATTGTGACCTTATTTGAAACAGGGTCTCTGCAGATATAATCAAGTTAAGATGAGGTCATTAGGGTGGGTCTTAACCCAATATGATTAATTATAAGAAGACAAGACAGAAACAGTGGGAAGAAAGCCACATGATGAGATGGAAAGAGATTGGAGTGATGCAACTGCAAGCCAAGGAATACCAAGGATTGAGGGCTACCACCAGAAGTTAGGTAAAAAGAAGGATTCTTTCCTGTAGATTTCAGAGGGAGTAAGGCCCTGCTAACATCTTAATTTTGGACTTCTAGCCTCCAGACTGTGAGATAATAAATTTCTGTTGTTTTGAGCCACCCAGTTTGTGGTACTTTGCTACAGCTGCCCTAGGAAACTAATACAATTGTATAATAAAAATGATTTAAAATTTTAAATATATGTGTTAATGACCCTCAAATTGGTTATTTTTATTTATTGGCTACCTGGAGCCAGAGTATGTGTTTGTTGGTACAGGGATGTTAATTTGAAAAAATCAGGATCTCAGTTAAATTCCAATACATAAAATTGGGTTTAGGGATATGTTCATTATCTTGATTGTGATAATGTGGATATATACATGTCTGAAAACATCAAAATGTACACTCTTTAAATATGTACATTTTATTGTTATCAATTATACCTCAGCAAAACTGTAAAAAAGGAAACAGCTGAAGAACAACAGTCTAAATTCAGAAATGAGAAAGAAGATTCTGAGAGATTTAGAAGCAGTAAGAGGGCAGCTTAGAAAAGGAAGAAAGAAGAGAGAAAGACCAGCATCCAGTGGGCAAGGGTAAAATTCTAGGGATTTTTAGAGCAAAACGTCATACTCTTTAATATAAACACCTTCCTAAACTCCCCCTGGAAATTTTTCTTCTTTGAAAGTTTATTTTGGCCTCAGTGTTTTTCACACATTTAACTGTAGGTACATATGTGTGTATATAAACAATCACTTTGAGAAAACAGTAAAAGTTAACAATTTATTGATTGCCCGCTAGTTCTTGATACTTGCCAGGTGCTTTACATACATTTTTTCTTCTGAGTTTTACAATGAAAGATTTTGGTGGATGTTGCTTTCATCCTTGTATTGATGAAAAACAGGGGCTCAGAAGATCAAGGAAGAGGCCCAGAGTCATACATATAGTAATTGGTCAAGCTAGCTTTTTTGCTCTTGGTCTTTCTCCCATGTTTTGCTCTGAGAATCATTAATTATGATAATAGTCAAATTATACTACTGAATCCCTACTATGTGCCAGACATTGGGGTCAGAGTGTCAGGGATAGAGCAATTCTAGCTGAGCCCTCCCATGTTGTCACTTAAATTTTAACTGTCATCTGACACTTCCCTCTCATCTCCCCTGGAAATTTTTCAATAAAATTTACATTGTTTACTAATATTCTTGTTAAGAGCAGATTTGCCTTGGGGGAGCTCAAAGAAAAGAATGAGGAAACATAAGACATTATAAGTAATCAAATGAATGAATTAAAAATTAAGTAAATAAATGCATATCCTAGGAAACACAGATGGACAATGAATGATCAACTAAGGTTGTCTTCCCTTTCACATTTAGAGGGTAAATGATGCCATCTCATTGTAATATAAAATTTCCCTGCTTAGTAGAACTTAAAGGTGCCATCCTCTTCTGGGCTTACATAATTCACCTAATAAAATTCATCTCTGAAGTTAAAAGTAAAACCATTATAAATAATTAAACCTTTTACCAAGAATTTGTATAAAGTATTATCAAGAGAACTTCTGGTTGTATTTGTGAAGTAAGGCAAGAATAGATTGCTAAATCTATGTCTTCAGAATTATTTTTTAAAAATCAGCTTTACTAAGATATAAGGCATGCTCCATAAAATTCACTCTTTTAAAGTGTGCAGTTCAGTGATTTTTAATATATTTACACAGCTGTGCAATCATCACCACTATCTAATTACAGAACATTTTCACCCAAAAGACACCCCATACTCATTGGCAGTAAGCTCTCCATTTCCCTTTTCCCCTAGCCTCTGGCAACCAGTAATCTATATTCTGTCTGTATAAATTTGCCTAATCTGGACATGTCATATGATTGGAACCACATAATGTGTGTTCTATTTTGACTGGCATTTATCACTTAGCATAACGTTTTCAGGTTCATCTATGTTGTAGCATGTATCTGTTGGAGGAGAGCAGAATTTGTTGCCCCCAAATACGTCACTTTGGCTTGACAATTATTTTGAGCTTAAAGGCAATCAAAACCCAGCAGATTCAGAAATGCTCATTACCTCCCCATCAATAGCCTAAATTTACATTGGAAAAAAGGCCTATACCGGAAAGAGAGTTATTATCAGATACTTTTTTACCTAAAAAACTAGTATAACAGGGCAACCTTTGTTCTCCAAACATCTCTGCCTTCCTGTGAATGGACTCCCTTCCTCTTGTACCCTCAGATCCCTATCCCTTTCCTTAGCTCAGAATGTTATATAAGCCTCAATTACCTGGCTGCCCTTTGGGTCTCATATTTTTATGGGGCTCCTGTATGTACATACAAAATTTGTCTGGTTTTCTCCTGTTAATCTGTCTTATATCAACTTAATTAGGGAACTTTTCCCCGCTCTTACGCAGTACTTTATTCCTTCTTATTGTTGAGTAATATTCTACTGTTGGTTATATCACGTTTTGTTTATGCTGAATGCATCAGTTGATGGGCATTAGGGTTGTTACCATTTTGTAACCATTATGAACAGTGCTGTTAGGAACTTTTTTTTTTTTAATGAATATATGTTTCCAGTTTTCTTGGGTATATATCTAGGAATGAAATTGTGGGATCATATGAAAACTCAGTGATTAACAGTTTGAGAAACTGCCAGTTTTCCAAAGTGGCTTCATTATCTATCTTACACTTACGTGGTATCTAATTGTAATTTGAATTTACACTTCCCAAATAACTACTTATGTTTAACATTTTTTCAAGTGCTCTCTGGCTACTTGTATATCTTCTTTGGAGAAACATCACTTCAAATCCTTTGACTGTCATCAAAATTTTGCGGTAGATTATTCTGTACACAGATGTAGTATTTTAACATTTTGAGATAATAAAAGTACTCACATTTTGCTTTCTCTTCATCTCTGCCTCTTGTAAGAAGGACAAGTCCAACTATTAAGTTATTGAAGTGCAGGCCTTTGGATGTTCCACCAAAAGAACAATAAATCACCTAGGAGAAAATGAATGATACAGTCAACTATAGACATTTCAATTGTCAAGGAATGTGAGGCTGACATCACCTTTAACAAATCTTATCTCCATCTCCAAACAAGGTCCTGGTAAATTTTAGTGCAATGATATTGTTTCTCCCTCTTCTTCCTCCCTTACACCTTGTTATGGCACTCAGCCAAGAATATACTGTACTTATCCTAAAGTACATATATCACTGGCTCACACACTGAATTTTCTTTCTCTTGGGAGTCCTCATCAAGGTCCAAAAAGATAAGTTCCTCCCGTTCAATAGTCCCAATAATGTGATAAGGATTTCATGCAATTAGACAACTTCCTTCAACCTCTGTTAAACATATATACATAATTTTGATTTGAAAGATCAACATTCTCTAAGTGAATGTTCAGAAATACAGTGGCAATTATACTGCAATATATAAATGTACCTAATTAACATGTTGTACACCTTAAATTTATACAAAGTTATATGTCAAATATATTCAAATTTTAAGTAAAAAAAAGAAGAAAATACAGAAAGACATTTTTATACTCCTAGAATTGAGTATTATGGTAATCAGAAATAAAGAAGAAAAGCTATTCATAAGAAAGGGACAGTAACAGCAATCACATAAATTCATTTATTCAACAATTCTGTGTTGAGTGCCTAGTGTGATAGTGTGATACAACAAACATATATTTGGTCTTCCTCCAGGTTCCTGACACAAGAGCTTCTAAAATCTTTGGAATTCCCAGAGTGATACAGGTGAAAGGAGCATCTTTTGTTATTGATAATACCCCCTTTAAACCATACCTGAATTTATGCTAATAAGGTGACTCTTGGTGAGTCCTTACAAAGCCTCAGAATGGGAGCTGGTAGTCAGAGGAACTAATGATGTGATTAGAGGGTTAGACCTTTCAGCCCCACTTCCCAAAGTCAGGGAAAGGGAGAGGAGCTGAAGATTGAGCTAATCACCAATGGCAAGTGACTTAATCATTCATGCCTATGTAATGGAACTTCTATAAGAACCCCTAAACTACGGGTTTATTGGTGAACACATCAAGGTGCAAGAAGGTTGGAACATCCAGAAAGGACAAGAAAGTACTGTGCACCATCGCCCTCCTAACTGCCCCCCGCCATCCCATGCATCTTTTTGCATTTGGCTGTTCCTGAGTTATATCCTTTATAATAAACTGGTGATATTAAATAAAGTGCCTTCCTGAGTTCTGTGGGCTATTCTAGCAAATTACTGAATCCCAGAAGGGGAACATGGGAACCCTCGACTTATAGCTGATTGGTCAGAAGTACAGGACGTCGGGGACCTGCGATGGATTGGCAACTTCTGAAGTGGGGGGCAGACCTGTGGGGTCTGCACTAACTCTGGATAGTTAGTATCAGAACTGAATTGAATTGTAGGACACCCAGTTGGTGTTCAGAGAGTTGGAGAACTGATCGATGTGGGGAAAAAACTCCACACATTTGGCATCGGCAAGTGCTGTGTTGTTTAAAAAAGAAAAAGGAAAAAAACCCGACCTAGTATCTGCCATGCAGAATTTGTCATTGAAATACACGATTAAAGATAATTCAAGGAATAAAACTTAAATGGTCAACATATGAAAATACATATTCATTAAATGATATTTATAAATATATTTAATAATACTCTGACAGCTGATGCCAAAAACTGTGTGTTTAGTGCCACTGAGAGCAAAAACTAGCATAGGGAGATGGCCTCAAATCAGAATATATAAAACATAAAAAGAACATAAGAAGTATACTTCATAGAATAACTATTTTTAGTTAGCCCCTGCATAACCAGAGGAAGGTAACAGAAAACCCCCTCTATCCCTGATTTTTAAAGCCCCAGACATTTAAAAATCCCCTACCATTGGGGGAAAGGCAGAATCACTGAGAAAGTCTTGCCCTCCAAGATCCAGAGACATAATGACCCCCTAGAACTGAGACAGAAATAGGACAACAGAGAATGTCCCCTGGCCCCCACCTCCAACACTGTGCTAGCAAACACTGAGGATAGAGTATGGAGAGAGATCTTCTCTGTGTAACAAAGAGAAAATAAAAGAGAAAATAAAATCAAAAGTTAAAGATAGAGGGGCTTCCCTGGTGGCGCAGTGGTTGAGAGTCCACCTGCCGATGCAGGAGACACGGGTTCGTGCCCCGGTCAGGGAAGATCCCACGTGCTGTGGAGCGGCTGGGCCCATGAGCCATGGCCGCTGAGCCTGCGTGTCTGGAGCCTGTGCTCCGCAACGGGAGAGGCCACAACAGTGAGAGGCCCGCGTACCGCAAATAAATAAATAAATAAATAAATAAATAAAATATATATTTGATATGTTTCAATCTCCTTACAATTATCCTTAGTGATGATCAATTTCCCCATTTTTGCCCATCCCTTTGTAGAAGGAGACTCTTTGAATTGGCTCCTGAATCCCTTCTATATGACTCTAAGTAGTGTCTTACACCTTCCTTACTTTCTGGTATGACAAGATGGTCTAAGCTCATTTTATAAATTCCCTGACCCAGACCTAGAATCAGACATTTTTCCAAACAGCCTTGTTCTTTCAAATGGGAAGTTGTATTTAGAGATCACAATCAGGATACTAGTGGTGCTTATTGCCTGGGTATTAGTGACTGTTTCTCAAACTTCTCAGTGGACAGATCTAGGAAAGTAAAACACATCATGAATTTATACTAATACTCCCATATACATGCAATCTTTTCCATTTCACCTCCAACTAATTACATTTTGATATCGAGTGAATGTTTCAATATTAATAATGTTTCTATGTTCCTTTCTAGAGGACATCACTGAACTAAGGTAACATGGAAGTAGGATAATAAGAAGATAATTCTAAGCAGTAACTTCAAAAGGGAATCTGAGAGAATAAAGCACGAGAATACTAGGCCTAGATATTTGTAGAAAAGACTTCTGATGCTCTCACAAAGGTAGTTCTCCTTTCTTTGGGGACATAAGGCATGGAGACATTTCCTCATGCTTCTTGCAGCTGAATAGTGCTGTATGACTACTTCTGGCCAAAAGGTTATGGATAGAAATGACAGACACCACTTCTGGGCCATGCACCTAATTGCACAAGACCTCTCCCTAGCATGACTTCCATTACTTCACTACTGATTTATAGATGCTCTTTCTGATATGTAAGTGCCAAAGATTTGACACTGCCAAACAAAAACACTAATTCAAAAAGATACATGTACCCCAATGTTCATAGCATTATTTACAATAGCCAAGATATGGAAGCAACCTAAGTATCCATTAACAGATGAATGCATAAAGAAGATGTGGGGTGCGTGTGTGTACACATACATATACACAACGGAATACTACTCGGTCATAAAATAGAAAGAAATTTTGCCATCTGCAACAACATGGATGGACTTGGAGGGTATTATGCTAAGTGAAATAAGTCAGAGAAAGACAAATATGGTACGATATCATATGTGGAATCTAAAACAAACAAACAAACAAATACGTAGTGAATACAACAAAAAAGAAACAGACTCACAGATATAGAGAACAAACTAGTGGTTACCAGCAAGGAGGAGAAAGAGGGGAGGGGCAAGACAGGGGTAAAGGATTAAGAGATGAAAACTACTATGTATAAAATAAATAAGCTACAAGGATATATTGTACAATACAGGGAATACAGCCAATATTTTATAATAACTATAAATGGAATAAAACCTTTAAAAATTGTGAATCACTATTTCGTACACCTGAAACATATATATATATATATATATGTACATCAACTATACCACACACACAAAAAATTCATTAAAAGAAAAAGACCCACTAAAATGTGCACTATTGTCTTATGAATGAGTAACAAATTGAAAATAAACATTTTGGCTTCAGTGCAGGAAAAAAGGGGGTAAAAATTGACACTGCCTGTAAAGCTGAACCAACAAAAAGAGCTGTCATGGAGAGTCACCCAACTCCATCAACAGGATTTTTATGACTGAAAAATAACCTTATGTTATTTGGAGTGATGAAAAACTTAGGAAATAGATAGTGGTGATGACTGGACACAACATAACATGGTGAATGAAATTACTACCACTGAAACGTGTACTTAAAAATAGTTAAAATGGTAAATTTTATGTTATAAATATTTTACCACAATTAAAACATACTAAAAATAAACAAACAAACATGGGAGAACTTCTACTTAGAACCTGTTTATCACTATCAACTAATAATAAACACCTGATTATACCTGATTGTCCAGCACAAATGTTCTCCTTGTTTGTTTAGAAAAGATTTTTAAAATAGACAATTAGTGCCTTAACCCATTAAGTTATTGTTAGAAAGCAGCTTTGAATTTTGTTTCCCACTTTAAAACACCTGTCTTGTTCCAGCCCCAAAGCTTAAAACACCAAAAGTGGAAACACCACTTTTCTGAAACATCAATTTTAGGAAAACAATTATGATTTCTGTGGGGAAATGAACATTGTGGGGAGAAAGGTACAGAGGATTTCATCTGTATAGAAAATGCTTTTATTCTGCTTTATTTCTTTACATTTTTGGTAGATCTTAAATACTGCAATAAATCCTTTAGTGCCTCATACGTTACAGACAGCAAATATTTTTTGAATTATTGAGTGCACTTAAGAAAATAGACATTTCAGGGACCTCCCTGGTGGTCCAGTGGTTAAGAATCTGCCTTCCAATGCAGGGGGCGCGCTCTAGAGCCTGTACGCCATAACTAGAGAGCCCACGTGCTGCAACTACTGAGCCAGCGTGCTCTGGAGCCTGTGCCACAACTAGAGAGAAGCCCATGCTCTGCAACAAAGAGCCCAAGCACCGCAATGAAAGACCCCATGTGCCACAACTAAGACCCAATGCAGCCAAATTAATTAATTAAAATAATAAAAAAGAAAATAGACATTTCCCTCCACCATCCAGGTTTGTTGGCAGCTAGAGTCCCATTCTGACCAACCTACCAGCAATCTTCCCCATTAAATGCTATCAACCGTAAGAAATTTAGGAGTAGATTCATGGGACACATTAATGATTAAAATACACAGGATCCTAGACAATTCTGAAGTTCCTGAACTCCATTTCATTCTTCTGAATGTGAGTCCATTGTAATGTTAAAACCGGACACAGTAGTAGTCTAAGATTCCTATTTTCTTGTATTCCTTATAACCAACCATTTATTTAAGGAAACTTAAGTGATTCTCTGCTCCTTAGGATCAAAAAAACTAATAACATATACCCTTCTGTTAATGTTATCTTAAAGGAAAGCTGAAGAGAATAAATTATACAAAGTACAGTCATTTGAGAGCTTTAAAAGATGGGCAATTTTTTCATTTTGTATGTTTTGCTTATTATCTGCCTCTCCTGACAAAAATGTAAGCCACATGAGGGACAGGGATTTTATCTGATTGTTTACTGCTTTTCAGCACTCACTATTCCTTTTTATATAAATGATATTAGAAAAATACATTTTTAAAGATAATTATAATAGATAATCATTTGTTTACTCCTTAAGTAGGGCATTTTAGATCAAATTTATACAGATATCGCTTGTTTTTACTTAAATGGTTTTGAATCTTATATAAAAATCTTAGCAAAATTAATTTTAGACTTGGATTAATCTTATGCTTCAGATTCTCCTACAAAGATGTGATGAATGTTTAGTTTTGGAAAAACAGTCTATAGGAACTGGCAAAAGGTCAACTTGACATACCTTTTGTTTTACCATAATATAGTAAATAACTATTTTCAAGTGAATGAAACAATCTTTTAATCATTGAATATATCAATTCTCACATTTTTCTACTACTATTTTCAAAAAGGACTCAATTCAAATCTCTAGAAAAGTAAATTTTTATGGGTATTTCCTGGCGGTCCAGTGGTTAAGACTCCTAGCTTCCACTGCAGGGGGCCTGGGTTTGATGGGGAACTAAGACCCTGGTGGGGAACTAAGATCCTGCAAGCAGCACGTTGTGGCCAAAAAGGAAAATAAAATAAAATAAGTGCTGAAAAGTGCATTTTTAAAAAATATACCTTTCCCTTTAAGAGATCACATAAGATGTAGACCAGTTTCCTCATATGCCTAACTATAAAGCTAGCCTAGAAGTTACAAAAAGTCAATTAGCTTCCATGTTATGACAAAGATCATGTTCCAGAAATTTAAAATGGTAAAGTGATCAAATTAACTAATAAGAATTAAGATAAACATGCTGACTTTATATAGGAACGTATTTGACAAGGTCTCATAATAACACATTTTAGATAATATAGTAAATTGTGGACTGAATAATCATAGTTAGGGTCATGCAAATCTGATTAAAAATTATAAACACAAAGAGTGTTGATTAAAAATTCTATACCTTCTTTGGAAAAAAAAGGCTATAAAGAAGTGCCAACCTGGACTTTATATTTTATCATAACTATTAAACACTTTTTACCAGTGATTTGGATTATGACATAGAAGCCGTGTGTGTTAATTGTGTAAATGACCAAGATGGGAGGAATGGCTAATAAAATAGGTAGCAGAATATAGAATCAAATTCATCTTAGGCAGGGACACTAGGCTAAATGCAACAAGATTAAATGTAATATATTCAGAATTTTTAAAAAACTCAGTATTATACATAAGGATAGAAGAACATGATCAAGCTTGGAAATTTTAGCTAACAAAGCTATGACCTTTCTGCTTAAGCTAATACAATTTTATGCTGCATGGTAGTGATTAAAGACTTAAATATTCTCCTACTGTTCACTAATCTAATTCCATCTAGAGAGCAGCATGGGATTAACCAGTATGCATATTAACTATGGTTAAGGAGCAGCAGGGGAAAAGGACTTGTTCATGTGCCTAGAAGGGAAGGTTCCCATTTCCCAATTCAAATAGCTTAATTCCAACTCTGAGGGGTAGCAGATTTCCAATGGGAGTTCTAGTAGTGACAGCAAAAACTTTGGGACCATGATACCGTGCCAAAATCCCCAGTGGCTTCTAGCTCCACCCTTATCTCTAAAACCAGAAAATGAGGCTGGGACTAGGTCAGGTGAATATACAGAACTGTTTCAATGCCCCCAAATTTAAAGGGGGTAGAATGAAAAACAAAAATTTCACTGAATTCATGATATCTTATATTTTCAAGACATTAAAATATATTAGCAAGACACAAAAACTTCAACAATGTAAGAGAAATGTTACAGAGAAGGATGTTTAAGATAAAACTGACCACTTTTAAAAGTTAATAGTTACAATGGGATATTATTCAGCCATAAAAAGAAATGAAGTTGTAACACATAATGCAACATGGATGAGTCCTGAAAACATTATGCAAAGGAAATAAGCTACACACAAAAAGACAAATATTGTATGATTTCACATATATGAAATATTTAGAATAGGCAAATTAATAGAGACAGAAAGTGGCTGAATGCAGGGGGTAGGTGGCATTATTATCACTTAATAAGCACAGAATTTCTGTTTGGGGTGATGAAGACATTTTAGATAAAGATAGTAGTGATAGTTCCATAACACTGTGAATGTAGTTAATGCCACTTAAATGTATACTTGAAAATAGTTAAAACAGCAAATTATGTTATATATATTTTAACACAAACACTATTTGCTCTCTCTTAGCTCAGTAAGATCCAGCAAAGTGACTTATTTGAGGCCTGACCTACTTCACTCCTCCAGTCCAAATCTATGATGTCATGGAATTACCTAGAAAATTCAAAGATTGACTAGCAAAATCAAACAAAATCCTAACCCAAAAGCAGCCCTTAAAATAACTCACAAGCAGTTTAGTTATTAAGAAACAAGGAAATCATTCCCCACTCACAAACTATACCTTGTGGAAAGAACTGTTTGAATACAGAATGCATTTTCTCTCATAATCAATGATCAGATTTCCCTGGCTAACCCCACGAATTCTATCTAAATTATAATGTGGTTAAAATACTGAGTAACTAACAACAATAATTTAAAGAAAACTTTAAAAGTATACAACTGTGAATGTATTCATCTGTATTATGAACTAAATAAGCTTAGGGGGTAGTACAGGAAAGCAGTCATTATTTACAAATATTATTTCCAGGGAAATGTGTACACTATGTGGTAAGAAGGAAATAAAAAGACAATATGAATGTCTCAGGCCATCTCTCCTCTCTTTCCTGGTCCCACGCAGTTCCCACTGCTGAGATTATTAAGCAGACAAAAGTAAACTAAAGAAAGAATGAGAAACTGGAGTAGGGGCAGTGTACATTATCAAGTCCCTACATGCCAGAAATGTCCTTGATAAGACATCTACCCAAAATCACATTCCCAGAACCGAGACCACCATTCCTCCAAAGATGGATCAATCAAGGAGGGTAATAACATGTTTGGCTATCCTTTGTTCGTGCCTTATTCTCATGAATCCAGTTCAAGTCAAGAAGTAATAAGCATGAAACTATTATCTATATGCATAACTGAATCACTTTGCTGCACACCAGAAACTAACACAACATAGTGAAGCAACTATAAGTCAATAAAATAAATTTTAAAAAAAAGAAGTAATGAGCATAGAGCACTCTTTCTGCACATATATACATTGGCTACTGGTAATAATAAACCTGGAGGGAAGTCAATAGTGAAACTAAGAGAATACCAGCAAGTTGCTGTCATATGCAGATGCTGCTTTGTAGCTACATTTAAGAATATGTTGGTTCTGGAGACCTCCCTGGTGCTCCAATGGTTGAGAGTCTGCCTTCCAATGTGTGGAACGCGGTTCAATCCCTGGTCAGGGAACTAGGATCCTACATGCCATGGGGCTGCTAGGCCCGCACGCCACAACTACTGAGCCCGTGCACCTCAAATGGAGAGCCTGTGTGCCCCAAACTACAGAGCCCGCATGCCACAACTACTGAGCCCACATGCTCTGGAGCCCACATGCCAAAACTAGAGAGAAGCCCACATGCCACAACGAAAGATCCCACGTGCTGCAACGAAGATCCTGAGTGCCACAACTAAGACTTGACGCAGCCAAAAAAAATAAATAAAATAAAATGTAACATGTTTAAGAAAAAAAGAGTATGTGGGCTCTAAAATGCCATTTTAAAGAATGGAGATCTTTGTACCAAGATACTCTTATCTTCCTATTTCTCTCAGTAACCAAAAATACACAGTTAACAAATAAATACCATTCTGGGATATCTTATCATCAGGCAAATCTGAGAGACACCACACAAACCCAAACACACATTCATTCTAGGCAACAAAGACAAAAAAGTAGGACTACATCGAGCTACAAAGCTTCTGCACAGCAAATGAAGTCAACAACAAAATGAAAAGGCAACCTATACAATGGGAAAAAAATATTTGTAGATTATATATAAGGGGTTAATATCCAAAATATATAAAGAATTCATACAACTCAATAGCAAAGAAAAAAAAATCAAACAACCTGGTTTTTAAAAGGACAGAGGAACTGAATATAGACATTTTCCCAAAGACATACAAATGATCAACAGGTACATGCAAAGGTGCTCAACATCACTAATCATCAGGAAAATCAAAATCACAAGGAGGTGTTACCTCACACCTGTTAGAATGGCTATCATCAAAAAGACAAGAGACACTGTTGTATGGCATATATGAAAGTTGTTAGGAGAGTAAATCGAAAGAGTTCTTATCACAAGTAAAAATTTTTTTTTTCTTTTTTATATCTATGTATGATGACAGATGTTAATGAAACTTACTGTGGTAACATTTCAAGAAATATGTAAATCAAATCATTATGCTGTACACCTTAAACTTCAATGCTGTATGTCAATTTATATCTCAATAAAATTGGAAGAAAAAAATAAACTGTTGGTGAGGATATGGAGAAAAGGGAACACTGGTGCACTGTTGGTAGGAATGTACACTGGTGCAGCCATTATGGAAAACAGTATGGAGGTGCC
Source organism: Neophocaena asiaeorientalis asiaeorientalis (assembly GCF_003031525.2). Taxonomy (NCBI): domain Eukaryota; kingdom Metazoa; phylum Chordata; class Mammalia; order Artiodactyla; family Phocoenidae; genus Neophocaena; species Neophocaena asiaeorientalis. The sequence goes on along the minus strand of NW_020174560.1, from coordinate 7,220,917 downwards.
CCAAAAAATTAAAAATAGAATTACCATATGATCCAGCAACTCCACTTCTGGGAATATATCCAAAGGAAATGAAAATAGGATGTCGAAGACATACATATACTCCCATTTTCAATGCAACATATATTATTCACAATAGCCAAGATACTTAAGTATTCATCAATGGATGAATGAATAAAGATGTGGTATACATATACAATGGAGTATTATTTAGCCATGAGAAAAAAGAAAATCCTGCCATTTGCAACAACATGGATAAACCTTGAGGGCATTATGCTATAAGAAATAAGCCGGAAAGAGAAATTAAAATTCTGCACGGTATCACTCATACGTGGAATCTCTTTTTAAAAAAAGGAAAAGAAAAAAAGGTCAAACTCTTAGAAACTGAGTAGAAAAGTAGCTGCCAAGGCCTGGGGGAAACAGGGAGAGGTTGGTAAAAAGGCACAAACTTCTCAGCTGTAAGATGAATAAGGAGATCTGAGGATCTAATGCACAACATGGTGACTATAGTTGATAACACTATATTATATGCCACTAATTCAAATTTGTTAAGAGAACTTAAATGTTCTTACCAAAAAAAAAAAAAAGCCCAGGAGTTACATTCTGTAAACTCCAGGACAACAAAATGTTTTAGGAATCTGAAGAAACTGCTGTGACGGCAATTTTTAAAAAATAGAGTAAATATCCTAATTCATACCTTTAAGATACATTTTTAATAGGATACATCAAAAACTGGTAAGAGGGAATTCCCTGGAGGTCCAGTGGTTAGGACTCTGTGCTTCCACTGCCTGCGGCCTGGGTTTGATCCCTAGTTGGGGAGCTAAGATCTCACAAGTCAAGTGGCACAGCCAGAAAAAAAAAAAAAATCTAAAAAAGAAAAAAATGGTAAGAAAGGTCCTTCCTTCTGGGAGGGAAATTAGATGCCTGGTGGACTGGGTGGAAAGGAGATTTTTTCATGGTCTGTTCTTTTTTAAAATTTTGAACCATGAGAATGTATCATTTGTTAAAAAGTACAGAAAGAGAATAAGAAAGAAAAAAAGATATGTATTTCCTAATTGTCCTCACAAGCCATATCATACTGACAGAGATCTTAATCAGGTAGAAAATGAAGCCATAGTCACCAGACAAGACAGATTTTCAGTAGACCAAATAAGACAGTGCTGTGCATCTTATATAAAAGTAAAAGAATCAGGGCTTCCCTGGTGGCAAAGTGGTTGAGAGTCCGCCTGCCGATGCAGGGGACACAGGTTCATGCCCCGGTCCAGGAAGATCCCACATGCCGCGGAGCAGCTGGGCCCGTGAGCCACATGGCCGCTGAGCCTGTGTTCCCCCAAAAAAAAAAAAAAAAAAAAAAAAAAAAAGTAAAAGAATCAACATGACAAATAAATGTATGACCTTGCAACTGCACCTGAGTTTTCAGTGAAACATAACTGTTAACAACTCTGGAACCAAAAAGACCTGGGGTCAAATCCTAGCTCTTCTAATTAGGAGTTGTATGGTCTTGAAAAAATTATATAACTTCAATTTGCTAGTCTAGAAAATGGGATTAGTAATAAGAGCACCTCCATGGTGCTATTAATAATAGCAACATTCACATGGTGTGGTGAAAATTAAATGAGATAATTTACATAAAATATTTACCCTAAGCCAGGTGCATGGTAAATAACTCCATAAATTTTAGTTATTATCATCATCCAGGGGAGGCAACACAGAAGAGTAGCTAATAAGGATTTGGATACCTGGACTTGACTCCTGGATCTGCTCATTAGCTTTAATACTTGAGCAAGTAACCAAACATCCTTAAGATTCAGTATCTTTTTCTCATTCATAAAATGGTAGGAACAGGGGGCTTCCCTGGTGGTGCAGTGGTTAAGAATCCGCCTGCAACCAATTCTATAAAACACTTAGAGAAGAGGTAACACCTATCCTTCTCAAACTCTTCCAAAATATAGCAGAGGGAGGAATACTCCCAAACTCATTCTACGAGGCCACCATCACTCTGATACCAAAACCAGACAAAGATGTCACAAAGAAAGAAAACTACAGGCCAATATCACTGATGAACATAGATACAAAAATCCTCAACAAAACACTAGCAAAAGAAACCAACAGCACATTAAAAGGATCATACACTATGATCAAGTTGGGTTTATTCCAGGAATGCAGTGACCATCTAGAGGGGTGGGATAGGGAGGGTGGGAGGGAGGGAGATGCAAGAGGGAAGAAATATGAGGACATATGTATAACTGATTCAGTTTGTTATAAAGCAGAAACTGACACACCATTGTAAAGCTTTGGTGACTTTACCAACTGTAAACTGACACACCATTAAAAAAAAAAAAAATAATCCACCTGCCAATGCAGGGGACACGGGTTCGAGCCCTGGTCTAGGAAGATCCCACATGCCACAGAACAACTAAGCCCGTGCACCACAACTACTGAGCCTGTGCTCTAGAGCCCGCGTGCCACAACTACTGAAGCCCACGCGCCACAACTGTGGAAGCCTGTGCAGTTAGAGCCCGTGCTCTGCAACAAAAGAAGCCACCACAATGAGAAGTCTCTGCACCTCAATGAAGAGTAGCCCCCGCTCGCTGCAGCTAGAGGAAGCCTGCATGTAGCAACAAAGACCCAACACAGCTAAAAGTTAATTAACTTTTTAAAAAAGTACTTAACTTTATTTTAAAAAATGGTAGTAACATTAGTACCTGTATCATGACAAATGTCATATAACTTAAATAAATAGATAAAAATTTGTGAATTCACTAGGAAAACACAATCTTTACCAAGTATTCAAAGTTACCATGCCCATTAACAGCATAATGTGGTTGTTCAAAGTACTAAATGATATATTTGCAAAGCAGCTAATAAAGCAGCTAGCATATACTATTAATAAACAACAACCAAAGTCTCTCACAGTCATACAGTATCCCCGAGGGAAAGGTTTGGTTTCAAATAAACAAATTACTTTTATTTATACCTCCTGTAACATTTGCAAACCATGTTATTATGTATAACTACGATACTGCCAATTTTGGGTTCAGTTGAAATTACCCATAGAAGGATAAAACTAACAACTTTGGCTATTATAGCATGATGCTCTCAAATGACCTAACAGAGAAACAGTCTAATAATAAGTTCAGGTAGTATCTCTTTGGAGTTCAAGGATATGAAATAAACATGCTATTATGCTTCAAATAAATAGGCTGGTGAGGGCTTAATGTGGTTCCCAGGGGTTACTGAAAAAATATTCCCGACCCTAATGAGGAAAAAAAAAAGACAATGAAAATCAGTAATGGGGACTATTTTTCAGTCCAAAAAACTTCAATATATAGCTTTCAAAATACCAGTAAAATTAAGCTGCTGATCCTTTTTCAGGGCTCTCTCAGACAAACAAAAGGATTCTTAAACATTCTTGAATGACGGGCTCCAATTCTCAGGAACTAAAGGGTATCATGAGAAGTGACCCAAACCAAACTCAATCGACTCAATCGGAACCAGAAACCAAAGGAACTTTGCTGGAAGAAGACTGATAAATGGGCAGTGGCAAACCATATTGCACTTGGGTTCCATTCTGTGACTTCTACCAACAGAAGACCTATAACACCAGAAAACTCAAAGCTCATCAAACTATCAAGCTTTGGTGACTTTACCAACTATTTAGTATCTTGACTGTCCTGGTAGATACATGCACTCACACAGTTATAAAATTGTACAGAATTTTACACACACACACACACACACACACACACACAGAGTAAAACTGGGTAAAGCGAAATAAGATCAGTGGATAACAACAGTGACAATATACTGATTGTGATTTTATGCATTTGTAAAATGTTATCTTCAAGGAGAAACTGGAAAAATATAAAAAGGATCTCTGTTTTCTTCCTTATTAACTGCATGTGAATCTGTATCTTAATAAAAATTTCAGTTAAAAAAATTTAGGATGGGGACTTCCCTGGTGGTTCAGTGGTTAAGAATCCACCCTCAACATAGGGGACACGGATTTGATCCCTGGTCGGGGAACTAAGATCCCACATGATGCGGGGCAACTAAGTACGAGCGCTGCAACTATTGAGCCCATGTGCCACAACTAGAGAAGCCCATGCACTGCAATGAAGGGCCTGCGTGCCACAACTAAGACCCAACGCAGCCTAATTAATTAATTAAAAAAAATAAAGTGAGAATCCCACCAACCTTTAAAAAAAAATTTAGGATGAACAGATCTTCAGAATATTTGAGTAAATATACCCCAGAAAGAATTTTTTAGGAAAAATTTTATATTAAATGTATTCTAAATAATATTTTCTTCCTACTACTAGCTGTAACAGGCAGTTCTTCTCCTAAGGGCACATGACCAAGGGAAAAAATTCCACAAAGATCCACACATTTACAATATGAACTTTTTTGAAAACAAAAAATAACAAAACACTTTTCAAGTTAAAAAGAAGAAACAAATTGGGACTTCCCTGGTGGTCCAGTGGTTCAGACTCCGCGCTCCCAATGCGGGGGGCACGGGTTTGATCCCTGGTCAGGGAACTAAGATCCTGCATGCCACACAGTGCAGCCAAAAAAAAAGAGGAAGAAACAAATTATCCATAAAGTCAAATTAAGTAATAAAAATTATACCCCACATAATAAATATTATCTATGTGTCGGGCATCAAATGGGGTAAGGGAGACAATGAAGAAGGAACAATTTAATTTCTTTCTTGGCACCAAAAATTGATGTATACATCTTCTGTTACATGTGCTTAATTTGCTTCCTTACTCATAGTCTTCAACTCATTAAAAGTGTCTTGGTTTTGAAAGAAGACTTATTCTCATAAATTTTTTAAAAGTCCTTTGAGATGGAAAAAGATTTGTTTGATCTAGCGGTATATCATACCTACTTCTTAAATGTAAAAGTTGCAGTAAGGAGGCCTCTTCTGAGAACCACCTTCATAGTCAGTCTCTCACCTAGACAAGAAATGAGCAAACTACAGTAATAAACGGTTATTAGTTTGACCTGGCCCTCCAACTAAGAGCCAGGAATGCTCAGAGTACGGTCTTCCAAAACTCATGCCAGTTCCTGCCCTTACCTACAACCTTTGGTAGCTTATACTGGCCTAAACACTGTACCACTCACCTGTTAGGTAAATACTACATAACTCTATGAGAAACAGTAAAATCAAGACCCAACTCAACATATAGGGTGTGATAAACACTGTGTCAAAGATGAATTTTATTTTATTAAATCACAAGGGCAACTAGAATACTCACTACAAAACAAAAGAGGACAGGTTATAAATATCTTCAATATCATCATTAGAACAATACCGCCCACACAATAAATTTTCAGAGTAATCACTCTTGGAAATCTCAAACTGAGACTTAAACAACCAAGAATACATAATTATATAAACCTATTTCCAGTAGTCAAGGCAGATTTCTTCAATTAAATAAATAAAAATATTTTCAGGTAAAGTAATAAAGCTGGCATTTTAGAACATGCACATTTACTACCACAATTCCACAGACACATGCCACATGCAGGCTCCAGAGATTACGACCTGGAGATTTGGGGGTCCATTATTCAGCCTACCACACTCTCCAATCAGAGTAGCTACAATCCCTAGAGGGTGAGACAAACTCCCATTGCTTTCGTCATCTCTCTGTTGTCCTCCAGCTTGTCTCTGGACACAGGCACAGTACTGGAAGTACATGGCATAGCAGAGTAACTAAGGCACCTGATAGGAGGACTAAAAATGGGAGCTCAGTGAAAGGGAAGTATTATGGATATTGAGAGGAGGAAGGAGCTCAGGAAAGTTGTTTTTGAACTCCTGGGTTTGTCACATAACTGCACATGCATGGATCTGATCCTAAACAGAAGTACAAATTGAGGATAGGTCAATGCCCAGGTTCCAGAATGGCCACTGGGTGGTTGCACATGTGGAACAGGTCCAAATAGCACTGCAAAGGCTGTGAAAACTTCACTGACACAACCAAAAGAAGACTGGTTGGAACTTGCAGCCTAAACCCATCAATACCCATGATGTGATAAAAAACAAATGTACAGCTGTCCCTTGGTGTCCACAGAAAATTAGTTCCAAGCCCTTGGCAGATACCAAAATCTGCGGATGCTCGAGTCCCTTATATAAAATGGAGTAGTATTTGCCTATAACCTACGTAATTCTCTCCTATACTTTAAATCATCTCTAGATTACTTATAATATCTAATACAATGTAAATGTTATGTAAATAGTTGTAAATGCTATATAAATAGTTGCCAGCCTGTGGCAAATTCAAGTTTTGCTTTCTGGAACTTCCTGGAATTTTTTTCCCAAGTTTTTTTCATCCTCAGTTGGTTGAATCCTCGGTTGGGGGACCCAGGAGATCTGGAAGGCCAACTGTATCAACATCTCCATAGGATTTAAAGAGACTCAGCATCTCATAACATGATACTAAAAATGTCTAGAGGGAGTTCCCTGGTGGTCTAGTAGTCAGGATTTGGTGCTTTCACTGCCACGGCACAGGTTTGATCCCTGGTAGGGGAACTGAGATCCTGCAAGCTGCACGTCGTGGCCAAAAATAAAAAAAAATTTTTAATGTCTAGAATAGGGACTTCCCTGGTGTCTCACTGGATAAGAATCCGCCTGCCAATGCAGGAGACAAGGGTTCGAGCCCTGTTCTGGGAAGATCCCGCATGCCATGGAGCAGCTAAGCCCATGCACCACAAATACTGAGCCTGCACGCTAGAACCTGCGAGCCACAACTACTGAGCCCGTGTGCCACGACTACTGAAGCCCACGCTCCTAGAGCCCATGCTCCGCAACAAGAGAAGCCACCACAATGAGAAGCCTGTGCACTGCAACAAAAAGTAACCCCTGCTTGCCGCAACTAGAGAAAGCCCGTGTGCAGCAGCGAAGACCCAATGCAGCCAAAAATAATTAATTAATTAATTTAAAAAATGTCTAGAATACAATCCAAAATTACTCAGCATATAAAGAACCAGTAAAATCTCAATTCAATTAGGGAACTACAATCAACAGGCATCAACAATTACACGAGACAGATATGGAGCAGCCATGATAAAAATGCCCAAAGAAATGAGAACACTTTTGAATGGAAAGATGGAAAGTCTCAGCAGAGACCAAATGGAAATTTTAGAACTGAAGAATACAACAACCAAAAAAAAAAAAAAAAAAAATCACTTCCTTAGGTCTACTAATTGGAAATCTGGGGAAACAAACTCAACTTTTAAGAGTGAAAACTCCTTGTGAAGGCCAACTATACTAGTCATTAACACCTCAGTGTTAATTATTTTAATCAGGTGACTTTCTTCATAACTCTAATGAGATTACGAGGCAGTGTATTTCAACTTTGTCACAACTATAGTCACCCCTTTTTGATAAAGGGCCTATAGTTGGCACTCAATGACTACTGAATAAAGTTAATGAACAAAAATAAATAGTATCAAAATATAAGTCCTTATGAGACTAAGAAAAAAAATAAGCAAAGGGCTTCCCTGGTGGTACAGTGGTTGAGAGTCCGCCTGTCGATGCAGGGGACACGGGTTCGTGCCCCAGTCTGGGAAGATCCCACATGCTGCGGAGCCAGCTGGGCCCGTGAGCCTGTGCTCCGCAATGGGAGAGGCCACAACAGTGAGAAGCCCACGTACCGCAAAAAAAAAAAAAAAAGTAAAATGTGACTACTGGGTACAAAACAGGTCCACTGTTTTATACAAGATGTTTAATATATCTTGAGACTCAACATGCTGTTTCTTTAGAGTGAGATGGGTAGTAGCTCTGCAGAACTAAATCATATTTATTTATGTGTTTAAAATATTGTTCTTAGATGAATTTAGTATTATACTACAAACCAAGAAAATGTATAAGTGATTTAAAAGCCAATGGCATTTCATCTTGGTTCCCTATATTAGTAAATCTTCACAAAATTTTATTTATACAAAATTAACAGATATATAGATATTGTTAAAAATGGATTTTAAAAAGTAGAAATTCAGAAAAGGATCAAGATTGGAAAACATCAAAATTAACTGAGTTGGGGTTCAAAAAAGAGGAGATAGTCCCTGAGTTCTAGACCTGGACTCTATAGAGCCACCATATACAATATAGATTAAGTCTTTTATATCAACATTAAATTTGAAGAATGATTATTACTTTAAATTTTCAAAAATATCTATTGCTGAAATACAAAAAACCTCAAATTCTTCAGTGCCCTGAAATGGCTTGAGTCAATGAAGCCAAACACAAACTCCCATATACATGTACACCACAGAATGTATAAATCTTTACTATACACTTCAGATCCACTAACATATTTAATCAAGATATCTGAACAGTTAGAGATTTTTTTCAAATATTCTTCCTTAAAAATTAAAAACTTTATTTCAGGATACCACTATTGAGGGAAATGCAAATCAAAACCACAATGAGCGGGACTTCCCTGGTGGCACAGTGGTTAAGAATCCACCTGCCAATGCAGGCGACAAGGGTTCGAGCCCTGGTCTGGGAAGATCCCACAGGCCATGGAGCAACTAAGCCCGTGCACCACAACTACTGAGCTTGTGCTCTAGAGCCCACAAGCCACAACTGCTGAGCCTGCGTGCCACAACTACCGCAGCTGGCATGCCTAGAGCCTGTGCTCCACAACAAGAGAAGCTACTGCAATGAGAAGCTCGCTCACCGCAACGAAGATTAGCCCCCGCCCGCCGCAACTAGAGAAAGCCCATAGGCAGCAACGAAGACCCAACGCAGCCAAAAATTAATTAATTAATTTAAAAAAAAAACCCACAATGAGATACCACTTCACACCCACTGGGATGACTATAATCAAACACAGTTAATAACAAGGTTGTAGAGCAATATTGGAATCCTCGCACACTGCTGGTGGTAATGTAAAATGGTGCAGCCACTTTGGAGAACAGTCTGACAGCTCCTCAAAAGGTTAAACACAGAGTTACCATAAGATCTAGAAATTCCATCCAAAGTATATACCCAAGAGAGATGAAAACATAAATGCACATTAATGTTCAGAGCATCATTATTTATAATAGCCCAGAAGTGAAAATAACTCAAATATCCATTGATTGATTAATGAATAAACTAAATGTGATATATCCATACGATAGCATATTGTCCTATTAAAAAGGAATGAAGTGATACATGCTACAAGATAGCATAATGTTTTTGAGATTCATCTAAGTCAAAGAAGCCAGTCACAGAAGACCATATACAATGTGATTCCATTTATATGAAATGTCCAGAATAGGTAAATCTATAGAGATGGAAAGTAACGAGTATATTAGTTAGCTTAGGGCTAGCAGAGAAGGGGATGGAGAGAATAAGGTTTCTTTTAGGGGTGATAAAACTGATTGTGGTGGTAGCTGCACAACTCTGTGAACAAACTAAAAGCCATTAACTCTATACTTTAAATGGGTGAATTGAATAGCATGTACTATATCTCAATAATTACAGAACTGTTAAGGAAAAAGCTGCTAGGGAAAAAACAGCACTATTTCACTTAAAGCAAAGAAGTGGTATTCACAGCAAAGTTGGTTTAATATACTTTTTTTTTTTTGCGGTACGCGGGCCTCTCACTGCTGTGGCCTCTCCCGCTGCGGAGCACAGGCTCCGGACGCGCAGGCTCAGCGGCCATGGCTCACGGGCCCAGCCGCTCCGCGTCATGTGGGATCTTCCCGGACCGGGGTACGAACCCGCGTCCCCTGCATCGGCAGGCGGACTCTCAACCACTGCGCCACCAGGGAAGCCCCCTAATACACTTTTTTTGAAGACTGCTTCTATAAGTATTTTTATTCCTAATCTGAAATTTTTGAAAATCAAATATAACTACAAGAAAGATGGGAAAAATACTTCAGGATGAATCTTAATGTGAGGTATTATATGCCAGTATAGTTTTCTGTATAATTGTCAAAATACCTTTACTGCTCTGTCATTTGGAAATTAATGAAGAAATTATTCTTCAGAGCTAGAATACTATTAAAATTGCCAACCATACACAAAATAACTTAAAACTTTTTGCCTATTACTAATTTCTGTGAACAGCGCCAATTATAAACTGATTTTTAAACTATAAACTATTTAAAAAGCTAAACTCTAGCCAGAATCTGTAAAAAATGAAAACACATTTTCATAGATGCTACTAACTTGATTTTAAAGAATATCTCAGCTTCTTTCACATGAGAGGGAAAAAATAACTAAAACAATTCTTAAGCCTGATTTCTCCTTCCTCTGAGGTCAGCTGCTTTGTACAGATGGAATTTTATATCTAGTATATTTCCATTGTTATTAATGGTAATTTAACAACATGCAAATGATGTAATTAAAATTCATCCTCAATTCACCTCCTATATTTTATCTTTTTTTATATAAATTTATTTATTTTATTTATTTATTTTATGGATGCATTGGGTCTTCGTTGCTGTGCGCGGGCTTTCTCTAGTTGCGGTGAGCAAGGGCTACTCTTCATTGCAGTGCACAGGCTCAGTTGCTCCGCAGCACGTGGGATCTTCCCGGACCAGGGCTCGAACCCGTGTACCATGCATTGGCAGGTGGATTCTTAACCACTGCTCCACCAGGGAAGCCCTTATATTTTGTCTTGATGTCCCACATTACTTCAATAGCAAATAAGGAAAACTCACTAATTAAATCTTGCATTGTTTCTTTTTTATTCATGGTTAGGACAAAGAAGGCCAAAAAGCATAAAAATTCATGGATTATTAGAGGAAACAAAGACAGCCTGAGATAGATAGATAGACAGACAGATAGATAGAAAGAAAGAAATATATGATATGTATATATGTGTCTATCACAACTAAAATACTTAAGCTAAAAATACATTTAGAAGATCAGTATAAAAAAGTAACCATTGTCTCACAGAAAATTATACTAAAAAGCTGGAAGGTATAGAACAATTTAGCCACAGGTATGAAAACTAAGCAAATGAAAAAATAAAGCAATATTTTACAACAACTATAAATGGAGTATAATCTTTAAAAATTGTGAATCACGCTGTTGAACACCTGAAACTTATAAAATACTGTAAATCGAGTATACCTCAATTTTTAAGAAATAAGAAAACTGTTATAATTCCAGGAAAAAACAAAAAATTGAATAAGAAAGAAAACTAAATAACAGTACACCATGTTGCAGAGAATATTTAGTCATAACACTATAAATAACAAATATCAATTTAACCAAAGATTGTGATACAATTGCATTGGGATGATGTGGTGTGGAGTGTGTAAGAACGCTAAATATCTTCTACAACTGGAAAGCAAAGGATAAAATCTAAAATTAACTAAGAATTAGCAGTAAAGAACAGTATTTAGAAAATGTAGGTATATACAAGAAACTATTACTAGAAAGTGGTTGCCTCTGGAACCGGGATATTTAGGTACGCGGGGACAAGGATTCTTGTTTTTCACTCTCTTTCTGATTCTACTTTAACTATATGCATATATCACTATGATAAAAATAATTTAAAAATTTTATTTGCAAAACAAGTAACTGGTTGCTGCTGGGGAAGGACTCTAGATAATGGGGATAAAATGGAGGTCTTAACTTTTCACTTAAAACTCTTCTGTAAGTTTTATTTTTTTAATCTTTTAAAAATTTATTTATTTTTATTTTTGGTTGCATTGGGTCTTTGTTGCTGCGCGCGGGCTCTCTCTAGTTGCGGCAAGCGGGGGCCACTCCTGCCTGCCATGCGCGGGCTTCTCACTGCGGTGGCTTCTCCTGCTGTGGAGCACGGGCTCCAGGCACGTGGGCTCAGTAGTTGTGGCACCCGGGTTCTAGAGCGCAGGCTCATTAGCTGTGGCGCACAGGCGTAGCTGCTCTGCGGCATGTGGGATCTTCCCAGACCAGGGCTCGAACCCATGTTCCCTGCATTGGCAGGTGGATTCCCAACCACTGCGCCACCAAGGAATCCCTTCTGTAAGTTTTAAATAGTGTGCCATACACACACATTACCTATTTCTTTTAAATCAATTGAAAACAGTTCACAGGATTATAAAACATGAAATACAGAGCAATTAAAAACAAAAAAGCACTGTAATTCAATATAAATATATAACTAAATAAAAATATAAATAAAAACATTTATTACATACATTTTTTTTTTTTTTTTGCGGTACGCGGGCCTCTCACTGCTGTGGCCTCCCCCGTTTCAGAGAGCAGGCTCAGCGGCCATGGCTCACGGGCCCAGCCGCTCCGCGGCATGTGTGATCTTCCTGGACCGGGGCACGAACCCGTGTCCCCTGCATCGGCAGGCGGACTCCCAACCACTGCGCCACCAGGGAGCCCTACTGTATACATTTTTTAAAAGGCAATTTTATTAAATAAAATGTTCAACTGTCCAATCTATATTAAGTATATTCCTGTTGCTACTTTATCCTGGATCATAATACACCTTGTATGATATAGCTTGTGGCAGAAACTGTTAGCTATTTATACAATAACCATTTTTCTTTTCTTCTTTTCTTCTTGTAATAGAACCCCAATTTTTTCTAAGGTATTATTATACCTGTTCAAACTTACATTTTTTACATTTTCTAGAGTCTCTTGCAACTGGGGATAGCCAATGAGATAAAACTGAAAGTCAACGGGTGGACTTCCGAAAAGACTCTCTGATCAAATAGGACCTGGGTCCCTGATGATAGGGCAGCTGCCATTCAAGCCCTAGAATATCTACCTTTGAAATTCTTTTACATAAAAGAGAAACAAAACTAATATATTTAGTCACTGTGGATTTTAGGTGGGGGAGAGTGGTGTTGCATTTCCCACTGGTACATAGATCAATAATAAATCAAAGCCTGCATGTCAGACCATCTAACCTTGTAACTTGATTTGAGGTCCATATTTGACACCATGGTTTATTTTCTCATTCTGTTGGGACTTAATACTTGTGGTAAGTCACATAGAATCCTTGGACCTCAGTATGAGATACTATGTAAGATGCCTCTCTCCTTGAAATTCCCCTAAAGAATCACCAAAGAAAAGTTCATGCACAGAGTATAGAACAGTCTATAATATAGTATAGAATAGGCTATAAGTCCTATCTCCCCAAACAAACTTTACCAAGTTTTATGAAAATAAGTCTGGTTATTTTCACAGGACGTTCTAAGAGATAGAAATTAATTTTATTTATATAGATTACTATCCTGTCAACTTACTTTATTGTTAAAGAATAAATTGTGAAATTTATGGTTGAAAGGAAAATATTAAATACTATTTTCAGAAAAAAACTAAAACATGTTAGTTGCTCCATATTCTTGGTATATTTCATTAATATTTGTCCTACAATCCATTATTTTTCATATTAAGAATTTTCCTAGGCCTGTGTCAGGTATATATCCCACAGAATTGTTTACTGTTATATGGTAGTCATGAATCCACGGCATTAAATGTTTATATAAGAGTCAGAAAGTAAGTTACTAACAAATACTCTTCTTAAATTTAGAGAATAGAACATTCCTTATTACTTCTCTCCCTTCCTCCAGCCCAACAGCAAAGGAGCCTTGCCTAAACAAAATGTTCAGAATACCTCTGTACATTAATTACTTAATATCTGACAGACTGTCAAGACCAGTAAACTAATGTCAGGACCGACTGAACAAACCAGATTATTACCTCTGTCTTAGGTAACTTCCTGCTGCCACCACACTGGATAGCAAGTCCTACGATTCAGTCTGTACCCTCTTTTCTCATCTCTGAAGATACCTTGTCTACTTAAGTCTGTTCAAATACACAACTACAAAAAAGGCTCAGAGCATAAACTACAGTGTCACTAGACATCGGTGAGGTAAATTTTTAGTATACTCTCTCAATTAGCTTGGCCGTGGTTTATTTAACATTATTAAATAATGTCTTTGAAGTTCTGGGTTGTAACTCCCCTTCTACTCACTAGCTTCCTTTAAAGCAAACATTTGTCCCTTACAGCTGATCTATGCCCATCCCAAGGAAGAAACTGAATTTTCCTTAAACCCACTGATGCTTGAAGAAAGAAACCTGTTAATGCTGCAGGTTCAACTACTAAGTTTCAAGTCAAAATTATTCTCCTTGGAGTTAGTATCCCTGAATTCTGCCTAGTGAGATTTCCTGGCTAGCTTTTTTCTTTGCTGTTCCACATCTTAATCCATGATCCTAAGATTGGATCCTTGTCCTCACAACTGACTCCCCTTGTCTGTTCTTATCCTACTTTATTATCCATACTTTTCTTGGAAGCTAATTATCCTGGATCTTCTACGATTAATGATCTCATTCTAGAATTGCCTTGCTTTCACTTGTATTTTCTAAAAGCTTAATTTAATCCATAACTTAAATCAGGAGAAAAAGGCAGAGTTCCAAATTTATCACTGGGAATTCTTTCCTTTCACTACCCCAACTTTCCCAGACTAACCTACCAATATCCTTCTCTCCTCCAATCCAGGCAGATCTCAAAGCAACAGTAGAACATTACAATTTAACTGCACTTCATGGGACTTCCCTGGTGGCACAGTGGCTAAGACTCGGTGCTCCCAATGCAGGGGGCCCGGGTTCGATCCCTGATCAGGGAACTAGATCCCATGTGCATGCCACAACTAAGAGTTCGCATGCCACAACTAAGGAGCTGGCAAGCCACAACTAAGGAGCCCACGTGCCACAACTAAGAAGCCCACGTGCCACAACTAAAGGAGCCAGCAAGCCGCAACTAAGGAGCCCACCAGGATGCAACTAAGACACAGTGCAACCAAATAAATAAAACAATTTAACTACACTTCAAACTCTTCTAATTATAGTCAAACTGGTCATATACCTAAATTCCTACAATAATTCTGATGGAAGGTTTGGAGGTTCTTTTGCCTCAGAACTTAAGTGACTAGGAAAAGATCATGAAGTAAATAATAAAGTTAGAACTAAAATCCAAATATCTTAATGAAGAACGAAAAGGAAATCATATGCCTGTCAATAGTCAATTTTTATATTTCCAGCTCACTTTTCCAAGTAGAACAAGTATTCTTCCTGAAAAGCTCAAAAAGTACATCTAATTAAGTTTTAGAGGAAAAACTGAAGTACAATAAACTGCATATATTTAAAGTGTACAATTGATCCATTTTGTCACACTTCATGTCATACCACTGAAACCATAATCACAATCAAGAAAACAAGTAACAGGGGCTTCCCGCGTGGCGCAGTGGTTGAGAGTCCGCCTGCCGATGCAGGGGACACGGGTTCGTGCCCCGGTGCGGGAGGATCCCGCATACCGCGGAGGGGCTAGGGCCCCTGAGCTCAGGGCCGCTGAGCCTGACCGTCCGGAGCCTGTGCTCCGCAACGGGAGAGGCCACGGCAGTGAGAGGCCCGCGTACCACAAAAAAAAAAAACAAACAAACAAAAAAAGAAAACAAGTAACAGGACTTCCCTGGTGGTCCAGTGGTTAAGAATCTGCCTGCCAATGCAGGGGGACACGAGTTCGATCCCACATGCCGTGGGGCAACGAAGCCTGCGCACCACAACTACTGAGCCTGCATGCTGCATCTACTGAAGCCCGCATGCTCTATAGCCCGCATGCTGCAACTACTGAGCCTACACACCACAACTACTGAAGCTCACATGCGCTAGAGCCCACACGCGGCAACTACTGAACCCACGCACCGCAACCACTGAAGCCCGCGTGCTCTGGGGCCCACGTGCTGCAACTACTGAGCTCACATGCTGCAACGACTGAAGCCTGCGCGCCTAGAGCCTGCACTCCACAACAAGAGAAGCCACTGCAATGAGAAGCACACTCACCGCAACAAAAAGTAGCCCCCACTCACCGCAATTAGAGAAAGCCTGCACGCAGAAACGAAGACCCAGCAGAGCCAAAAAAAAAACAAGTAACAAACATTTCTATCACCTCTAGTTTCATGTCCCTGCGTAATTTATCCCTCCCTCTCCTTCCTCCTGCACCAACACCAGTACCAGGCTCTAGGTAAGCTTTGTTTCATGATAGATTTTGCATTTTCTAGAATTTTATATGAATGGAATCATAAGCATGTGCTCTATTTTTAATTGGATTCTTTCATTTAGCATAGTGATTGGGAGATTCACTTATGTTGTGTGTGTACCAACAGGTCTTCCTTTTTACTGCTAAGTCACTGAATATAATTTTACAAAGTAGTAAAAAGAAAATCCTCATGAACAACATCTTACTATATTTATAATAAGCAGAATGAACATTTTTAATATGCTTCTATTTTAGAAGGAAGAAGGTCAAATAAAGACTGCCCAGTGAAGAAGTATATTTTATTAGTATCAAACTCTCAGGAAAAATAAATTAAAAACTTCAATAACATAGTTTTACCAGCTAAAAATACCTGACAAGACTTCTTTAAAACATATTCCCGTTCCCGCAGACTAGTTATTAAATGTATGTTGCTGAGAAAAGTTAACTAATATAGGAGAAAATACGATGATAGGTATTACTGTATGTATTACAAATCATTTATTATGTACTATTATTTTGAGTTCATTTCAAAAAATTTTTATTCATTCACAAAAAATCAGAGACATTTTACAACAAATATTTATTTTAAGTGGGAATAAACGAGACGCGTACTAAAGAACAATACTGTAAAAAAAAGAAAAAAGGATAGACTATACTAAGGACTTCCTTTTTAGCCATAATATATAAACATTTTTTTTCTTTTAAATGAATCAGTTATATATATACAGATGTTCCCATATCTCTTCCCGCTGGCATCTCCCTCCCTACAACCCTCCCTATCCCAACCCTCCAGGTGGTCACAAAGCACCGAGCTGATCTCCCTGTGCTATGCGGCTGCTTCCCATTAGCTCTCTACCTTACGTTTGGTAGTGTATATATGTCCATGCCTCTCTCTCGCTTTGTCACAGCTTACCCTTCCCCCTCCCCATAGCCTCAAGTCCATTCTCTAGTAAGTCTGTGTCTTTATTCCTGTTTCACCCCTAGGTTTTTCATGACATTTCTTTCCTTAAATTCCATACATATGTGTTAGCATACGGTATTTGTCTCTCTCTTTCTGACTTACTTCACTCTGTATGACAGACTCTAGGTCTATCCACCTCATTACAAATAGCTCAATTTTAGCGTCTCATGTCTGTCTCTGGGGTCCGCACTTTTAGCCGCGGCTCGCGCCCATCTCTGGAGCTCCTTTAAGCAGCGTTCTTAATCCCCTCTCCTCCAGGAAATAAAGAGGGAAGAAAAAGTCTCTTGCCTCTTCAGCAGGTCCAGACTTTTCCCCGGACTCCCTCCCGGCTAGCCGCTGTGCACTAACGCCCTGCAGGCTGTGTTCACGCCGCCAACCGCAGTCCTCTCCCGGCGCTCCGACTGACTCCCAGCCCCGCCCGCCCCGTTATGTGAGCAGACAAGCCTCTCGGCTGGTGAGTGCCCGTCGGCCCTGATCCTCTGCGCTGGAATCTCTCCGCTTTGCCCTCCGCACCCCTGTTGCTGTGCTCTCCTCCGCGGCTCCGAAGCTCCCCCACTCCGCCACCCGCAGTCTCCGCCCGCGAAGGGGCTTCCTAGTGTGTGGACACTTTTCCTCCTTCACAGCTCCCTCCCGCTGGTGCAGGACCCGTCCCTATCCTTTTGTCTCTATTTTTTTCTTTTGCCCTAACCAGGTACGTGGGGGGTTTCTTGCCTTTTGGGAGGTCTGAGGTCTTCTGCCAGCGTTCAGTAGATGCTCTGTAGGAGTTGTTCCCCGTGTAGATGTATTTCTGGTGTATCTGTGGGGAGGAAGGTGATCTCCGCGTCTTACTCTTCCGCCATCTTCCCGTTAGTTCAGGTCAACTATTCTGCTAGTGTTGGAGGGTCTCCTGCAGAGGTGGGGGGTGGCTGTGGCTCACCATGGGGACAAGGACACTGGCAGCAGAAGTTCTAGGAAGTACTCCTTGGTGTGAGCCCTCTCGGAGTCCCTCATTAGCCCCACCAAAGAGCCTGTATATATATAAACATTTTTCAATAAATGATTTGCTATCCTGTATTAGTTTGTGTGAACATAGGAGGATATATTGCTGTTTCTTCATGCCATTTGTTTCCTGAGAATACACCCTTGAAAATCCCACAGTTGACTGCAATGTTCCTTAATTACAAAATTAATCCTAAAATCACAATTTTTGATGACTATAAAGTGTTACATATATTTGAAACTACAATATATGTGGTTATATTGTTTATATACTGTACGTATTTGCATTCAAAACTACAGTGATGTATATAGTATGAAATGTTACCATTACACAGCTAATAATTTCTTTAAGTCCACCATTTTTTTATAATAGCATATTTGGGAAAACACCTCAGATTCTCAGAAAGGTGCTTCAGGATGTTCTTATAACTTAATAGAGAACTAGGCAGGAAAAAGTGTACCCTAAAGCTGTAAGTATAAATGACTCTGGAGACTTCCTTGGTGGCGCAGTGGTTAAGAATCCGCTTGCCAACGCAGGGGACAGGGGTTTGAGCCCTGGTCCAGGAAGACCCCACATGCCACGGAGCAACTAAGCCCATGTGCCATAACTACTGAGACGGTGTGCCACAATTACTGAACCCCATGTGCCTAGAGCCTGTGCTCTGCAACAAGAGAAGCCACCGCAATGAGAAGCCTGTGCGCCGTAACTAGAGAAAGCCCGTGCACAACAATGAAGATCCAACACAGCCAAAAATAAATAAAATAAATAAAATTTAAAAGAATAAATAAATGACTCTGAACATAAATTCTTTCCTCTTCATATTTTCAATCAGCTACTCATAAAAAATAAAGCATCAAGAAATTACATTTAGGGACTTCCCTGGTGGCACAGTGGTTAAGAATCCGCCTGCCAATGCAGGGGACATTGGTTCAATCCCTGGTCTGGGAAGATCCCACATGGAGCGGGGCAACTAAACCTGTGCGCCACAACTACTGAGCCTGAGCTATAGAGCCCGTGAGCCACAACTACTGAAGCCTGCACGCCCTAGAGCCTGCATGCCGCAACTACTGAAACCCACACACCTAGAGCCCTTGCCCTGCAACAAGAGAAGCCACTACACTGAGAAGCCTGTGCACTGCAACGAAGAGTAGCCCCCACTCACTGCAACTAGAGAAAGCCCGTGTGCAGCAACAAAGACCCAACGTAGCCAAAAATAAATAAACAAAATTATTTTTAAAAACAGAAATTACATTTAGCAGTACATTAAGCAAGGATTCTCATATTTATCACTTAATGACAAAATTATGGAAATACAGAAAGTTCAACTGTATTTTACAACTCTTCTCCCTATATTTTAATCTAAGTATTGAATATAATAATTAATATTACTCAAAGATGATAGTCTTAAAAGATAATAACTACCATATGCAAGGCAAACATAAAAATCATTCCATTTCTGCTACAAATAGAAATTTATTAGGGACTTCCCTGGTGGCACAGTGGTTAAGAATCCGCCTGTCAATGCAGGAGTCATGGGTTTGATTCCTGGTCCAGTAAGATCCCAAATGCCACCGAGCAACAAAGCCCGTGCACCACAACTACTGAGCCTGCACTCTAGAGCCTGCAAGCCACAACTACTGAGCCCACGCACCACAACTACTGAAGCCTGCGTGCCTAGAGCCCCACGCACCACAACTACTGAAGCCTGCGTGCCTAGAGCCCCACGCACCACAACTACTGAAGCCTGCGTGCCTAGAGCCTATGCTCCACAACAAGAGAAGCCACCGCAATAAGAAGTCCATGCACTGCAAGGAAGAGTAGCCCCCGCTCTCTGCAACTAGAGAAAGCCCACGCACAGCAACAAAGACCCAACGCAGCCAAAAATAAATAAATTATAAAAAGAAAAGAAATTTATTAGGTAGGTGCTCAATAAAATACAGCTATATTTATTCCATGGGCATGCAGAAAGGGAGAAAAGGATAAGAATGAATATGCATTCCTTTTACATTCACCCAAGTTTAGATAATGTTAGTTGCTTTTCCCACCATTTAGAATTCTTTTTATATAAAATTTCCAACTTCTGTAGTCAAATTCAGCTGAATCTTATCAGCTAAATTTAGGCAGAGGTTTTTAACACTCTCGATTATAAATTAAATCAACCTTATTTTACCTTATAATACCAATTAAGGAATATGCTATTGGATAGAAGTGTCTTATCAAGACTGACTTGAAAAGGATGTCAATTATTTTTATCATCTACTACACTAGTCACGTCAGTGGCTCACTTAATACACCAAGGATTCAAAATAAGTGATTATGCATGTTATTTTCTATAAGAGTATTTTTTAGTACCAATATAAGTAACTTCTTTGACATCTGGCATATCACTTAGAACACTTATAATTTATGTAATGTATTTAATGTAATGTTTTACACAAGGAATTCCCTAGTCCCATTATGCTTAATGACATATCAGCTCTTGTCCTATAAACTTTGTTTTTCAATAGCTTATGAAACTGTTTAAATATTGCTCTAGGATAAAACTTGGCAGTTAAAAACCATCAAGACAATAATGCATATTTTTTTTAAAAGTCCATATGTAATTTTACAAGAAGGGAGTGATATATTCTGTTATTATCTTCATCTAAGAGAGCCCTTGGAATCTTTTTTGTCTGGTCTTACAAAGAGAAATACAAAAAGAAAAAAACAACAATGCAATTTAAGAACTAGCATGAATATTACACTGAACGAAAGTGATGCAGTTAAGATAAAGACTAGTGGATATTTTACAGATTCCAGTTCCAGAGAAAGATTTTAAACCAGTATCCTGCTTAGTGTTCTACTGTTAGCCATAATGTCAAGACTAGGATTTAATGTAACACGAAAACATTAGCTGCTTTTCTCTGGTTGATATAAACATATTATTTTAGTATATTACAATAGTCAATGATCAACAGCATCAAGAGCTGACAATGGCTAGAGCTGTCAAGAAAGTTGTTATCCATGATGCTAGTAAATCCAACATAAAGGGATGTAATCAATAATACTGATCAACTAACATCAAAACAAAAAAACAATCACAAATCATTATTCTATGGTCAGATAGTCCCCCTAAACCTAGACTGTCTAGTATTGAATTGGCCAAAAAGTTCGTTTGGGTTTTTCCATAACATCTTACTGAAAAACTGGAACAAACGTTTTGGCCAACTCAATAAATGCATGTCCCTAGCCCCAAGGGGCATCTAAATGCATTATGAATACCTCAGCATAAATTTACCAACACTAATGGAAAAATATCCTACTAATCAGCTGCTTGTTTTCACATGCTGACCACTATGTCTAAAAACACTCCAGTCTCTATGATTGCTTTTGCTTAAAATGTGCATTTTCCTCAAATTTGGAAAAGGTTAAATGTTCAAAGACTGCAAAGCTAGCAAAGCTAATTGACTTTAGGAGTATGGTTTCCTGGTCATTGTCCTGGTCATTCTTACAATAGGGTTTTGCAGAATATACAATTACTTACAAACAAAACAAAACAGAAACATCAAAATACTCACTGAGTTTATATTATATGCACAACACTCTGGGGCCAATTTTTAAAAAGTCATAAAGTCTGCCCGTCAAGAATCATAACTTAGTTGAGACAAGATTTAAATGAACAATTAGTCATTATCTAATAAAAACATTGTACTACATAGTACAGAGGCAGGCTTTAATGCCTGTTAAGAGTTTAAGGATGGGAGAAAAACAGTGTGGGCTAAAATTGTCAGAGACAGCTTTATGGAGGAAGGTGGAGTGGAATTTTTATCCTAGACAGCCATCCAGAATTGAAATCAATCCTGGGATAGAGATTTAAGAGTTTCCAGTTAAAAGAAATAGTTAAGGAGTAGCAACTATCAATTCACTTGCATCGCATATTTTGTAAATGGTGAAAACCAGTTTTAAGTGAATGTGAAAACAAGAGGAAATGATTACAAACTAATACTACATGGAAATGTTTTGTCATTAGATTTCTTTGGGGGAATAGGGGTTGGGAGATGGGTGACACACTAAAGAAAAAACACTGAATAATTAAGAGTTAGTGGCCTTGGTTCAGAAAAGTCCAATTTCCAGTAGGACAGTTTTCCATTCACCTTGTTTTGACCTTGTTTTCTTAATTCCCTCAAATTCCATTCATTTAATATTTTGTTCAAATAACACATAGTTATTATTATAAGCAAGATCAGAATTACATCAAAATATTAACTACACTAATCTATCCTAGAAAATAATGAGTCAAATGAAATCAATGCTTTGATTCTAAAAATTTTAGACTGCTTTGAGTTATTTTTCCTTATCCAAAATAGCCTGTCTTGGAATTTATATAGGAAACTCTTAGAAGGATTTTAAGAAAGATCGCAGAAGAGCCATATACAGTCGAATGATTACTTCCTTAGCTTTGCAACTAATCACTTTGTTTAGAAATCCCATCATTTAACAAGATTTTGCTGCAACTACTGAATACAGATCCTCCATTCTAGGAGTCTGCCTACCCACTACATCTAAATTCAAACTCCAAAACTATCTGCCCAGATCTATACTTCCATTTTACTTAAAATGTACTATTTCCTTTTTAGCAAATAACTTTGTACTCTGCAAGATGAAACATACTCATAAATTCTCTCCCTTTCCCAAATACACACAAAAGTTGAAGTCTATTTACTAACCTGCCTGTCTTGGAGAGATGCCTGAAATAAGCTACAAGCTCATTTTATATAAATGCTGGAACTGTTCCAGAACTGAGCTTAATGGGGTTCACTCATCCTTTGAGATTATTGTATGAGACACTATAAAGACATCCTTTCATGAGAAAATACGAGAGATTAAAGACAGAAGTACCGGGCTTCCCTAGTGGCGCAGTGGTTGAGAATCTGCCTGCCAATGCAGGGGACACGGATTCGGGCCCTGGTCTGGGAAGATCCCACGTGCCGCGGAGCAACTAGGCCCGTGAGCCACAACTACTGAGCCTGCGCGTCTGGAGCCTGTGCTCTGACAAGAGAGCCCGCAATAGTAAAAGAGCCTGCAATAGTGAGAGGCCCGCGCACCGCGATGAAGAGTGGCCCCTGCTTGCAGCAACTAGAGAAAGCCCTTGCACAGAAACGAAGACCAACACAGCCAAAAATAAAAATAAACAAAAAAATAAATTAAAAAAAGACAGAAGTACTTAGTTCCTTATAGTACTTTAAAACCTACACAGTGTTATATGTACTAATCAATATTCACATGCTAAGAGTACTCCTCACTTAAAATAAACCTAGATCTGTAAATAATTGGATAAATTAAGTTCACCATCATCACTAAAAGCATTTATAACATTTCTATTTGTGCTTAATACTGTGCTAGAGTTTACACACAAAAAAGTGTTAACTACAATGAAACTGAAATTTGAAACTATCATTATGGATTTTACAATTTAAAATTAAGATCACTCTTGGAAAATAATTATTCAATACTTTAATTATTCTAGCCAGTGATGATTCTTAAAAGATAGTCCAAAGGACAGAGACTCTTGAAATAATTTTGGGTGAAATGAAATTTACGAAATATTCACATAAAAATGACGCTCCAGGGAGTTCAACTTCCACCTTAGATGTAGAAAGCCTGAGTGTCACTCCTAACCTAAAAACAAGAAAAAGTCATTTAACTATCATATTACATTTCTTGAGCATATCGGAGAACTGAGTTAACAGGGCAACCTGTATCTGACATTTCAAGAAAGATAGATTCCTCCAAAACAACAGCAGGAAGAGGCAGCTACCATGCAAGCAAGTAAGAAAAAAATCAGCGACAATTTTAATGAAGTGCCACTAATCTATTTCCTGTCTCCATAGATTTGGCTATTCTGGCCATTTCATACAAATAGAATAAAAAAATACATGGTGTTTTGTATTTGGCTTCTTTGACTTAGAATGTTTTGAAGGTTCATCCATGCATGTATCAGAAAACTTCATTCCTTTTTTATTAACAATATTCCATTCTATAGATTAGATATACCACATTTTGTTCTATTGATGGACATTTGACTTGTACACTGAAAACTATAAAACACTGCTGAAAGAAATTAAAAATCTAAATCAATGGAAAGGCATTTTAATTTTGTGAGTCAGAAGACTTAAATATTGTTAAAATGGCAATACACCCCAAATCAATCTACTGATTCAATGCAACCCCTATCAAAATCTCAGCTGCTTCTTTTGCAGAAATTGAAAAACTGATACAAAAATTCATATGTAAATGCAAGGGACCCAGAATAGACACAACAACTTGAAAAATTAGAAAGATGGGGAAATGACACTTTCTGATTTCAACACTTACTATAAACCTAGAGTAATCAAGACAATATGATACTGATGCAAGGATAGACACAGAAAGCAATAGAATAGAATTGAGAATCCAGAAGTAAAACCTTATGCTTATGATCAGTTGATTTTCAACAACAGTGATAAGATGATTCAATGGGAAAGAATAATCTTTTCAAGAAACAGTTGCTCAGACTATAACAGAGAAGAATAAACCTGACTCCATATTGAATCTATTCCTTTAGCTCTAACCTTTGTGCTCTGTTGCCTGTGCTTAGTCATGCAGGCTTTGCACCTTTCATAAAAGAATGTTGCCTATAGCCTAAAATATTCAAGATAGCCCATTCTCAAGGCTATGACTTCTTAAAGGTATAACACTTTTTCATTCATATAGAGATAAAAAGTTGTCGAACAGAGAATAAGATTTGTCTTGCAGGAGGTCTAGGAACATTGTGATCAGACCTCCGTGGACAGCTGCAAGAACAAAGGCACCAAGAAGTCTGCAACAACCAGCCATACCCTCTCCCCTTTTACTATAAAAGAAGCCTGAATTCTAACTCAGGGAAGATGGTTCTTTGGGACACTAGTCCACCATCTTCTCGGTCTGCTGGCTTTGGGAATAAAGTCGTTATTCCTTGCCCCCACAACACGTCTCTCAATTTATTGAGCTGTCATGTGGCAAGCAGTAGGAGCTTGCCAATTTAAAAATGGACAAGGACCTGAATGGACATCTGTTTATAGGTATGTAGATGTACACAAGTAAATCTTTATACATGATCCAAAGAGATAAATCAGATATTCTGACCTAAGTTTTCCCAGCACCATGAATTTACAGAGACTGACAGTTTTGACTTTAAGGATGAAGCTGAGGGAGAGAAAGGCTCAAGTTAGTATACATTTGAATTTGGAAGCATCTTGTTTTAAATACTATGGATTCAGTTTAAATCCCTTCCTCTAATGGGCAAGTTATATTATCTCATTAAATTGCTGGTTATATCCTAAAATGAAAAATTCTGAATTCCAAATTTTTATATTATACTAGCATTTAAGACAAATAAATTAAAAGAAAATAGGAAGGGCTTCCCTGGTGGCGCAGTGGTTGAGAGTCCACCTGCCAATGCAGGGGACATGGGTTCATGCCCCGGTCTGGGAAGATCCCACATGTCGCAGAACGGCTGGGCCCGTGAGCCATGGCCGCTGAGTCTACGCGTCCGGAGCCTGTGCTCCGCAACGGGAGAGGCCACAACAGTAAGAGGCCCGTGTACCGCAAAAAAAAAAAAAA
>NW_020174560.1:7186890-7194564 GCF_003031525.2 Neophocaena asiaeorientalis asiaeorientalis | reverse complement strand
GAGGCCCGTTTACCCAAAAAAAAAAAAAAAAAAAAACACAAGAAAATAGGAAGATGAATTCATACTGAAAAAGAGAACCCAATAAATAGTATCAGGAAAAAAACTAACCCTGTCATAAATCCAAAATAATGACAGAGCAAGAAAGTACGTAATTTTACACAAGAATACATGTAACAGAATTAATGCAACATATATCCCCACCAAAAAAAAAAAAGATTAAAACACACAAAAAAGCAATAAATGTAATTTCTATATTATGTAAACCATAAGATTCAAAAGCACACAGCACGGGTTAGAAATATCAACTGTCACTAATTAGGAATGGTGAATCAAGGTTTTATGAAATACACCAAGCTTAAAATTCTTATTATAATTTTCACTGTTGTATTAATTTTTTTATCATTTCACCTTTCGAATGACATAATACATATCTGTGTATATACCTATAAAATAGTGAACTTAATGTTAGAAAGGGGATATTTATATCAACTTAGCTCATTTTATCTCTACCTAAAAATTTTTAGTAGAATTTAAATAAGCCTTTACAAATTCCAAAAAGCTAGTGTTTCATGTACAACATTTAATTTTACAGAATTAATTTAATTAGGTTTTACTATATAGAAAGGTTTTAAATTCAAAATTTATAAAAATACTCCCAACATAAAAATTATATGTCAGGGTGATGAAGTTTATAAGAATAAGAAGCTAGTCATATAAATGGTCCCATGATAATAATCAGTGGCTATTAAAGCTCAGAAGCACACAGAAGCAGAATTGCAGCTCTGCAGTACTCCCATTTGGCCTCTAAGAACACAGCCATATTGACATCTAACACAAGATCTGTTAACCTACTCAGCAAGAAAAATAACTGTAGGGAAGATTACATCTGTCAAGACCAGAAGAACCCTCAAGAATTCAGGCTGGTGGTAACTATCTCACAGGAAAACCTAGAACATAAAGATTACCTCAGCAACTTTTGGAGGCACTCCATCCCCAAGCACTTCTCTGATGAAGCAGTGCTGGCCCATGTAATATGAGAGTCCACAGGTCCTCTTGAAGGCATCTTTCAGTCGTTTCAGCTCTACATCTGTAACTGAAATTCAGAAAGAGAAGATGGGTAAGAAACTAGAGGAGAAAAGTCATCTCTCAAAATCTTTACATTTTTTCAACCCAATTCCTAATAAAAATTGGCAAATATTATTTCTCTTTCCAAATAAGTCAAATAAACCCAAAGATATTTTTCATAATTCTAATATCTTCAAATCTAATCTAGAAAATAAATATGCAAATTCCTGACCCACTATTTTCAAATGACAGAACATTAAATTATGCATACAAATTTTAGGCAGGGGTAAGGAAGAGGTAACAAGTACTTCGAATTAGCAAGTAAGCTAAATGGCCTTAGACACTGGTATTAATATGTTTTTAGCAGCAATGCACTCATTGCCTCTGGGATAAAAATTATATTATTTCTACTCTTTGAGCACGTATCTATCCATGCAGAAGACTCCCCCTAAGTTTAGTTTAGACCGTGTCATCATCTACAAAGAAAGCAACCTATAAATAGATGATTCTAATAAACTATAATTTTTAGACACCCACTCTCATAAAATAAATTACTGAGCCATTACTTTATTTTAGGCATTGAAGCCTTTTTTCCACTGAATAGAACAATCTCTGTCTACAAGGACAGAAAAATAAATACTCTTTAGTATTATGTGGTCAGTACAATCGTCACTATGGAGGCACAGAATTAGTACCTTTATCCCATGCTAGAGAAGAAAGACAAGACTTCTGGACAGAGAGGATGATTACTTAAACTTTTAAAGGCTAACCCAGGCAAAATGGACAAGGGCATGCCAGGCAGACATAATAGTTTGTTTCAAAGTATAATGCATAGAGCATGATGTATAGAGCGTATGGAGAACTGTATGTTACTAGAACAAAATGAATAAGGCAGGGAGTAGCAAGTGATAAACCTAAAGCAGTCATTGACCAATTCAGAGAAATTTGGTTCTGTCATAATAAGGAAGGGATTCCGTCAGACACAATTCAGATACAAACTCCAAGCAGACAGGAAACAGGACACAGTGAGATAAAATTCAGATAGTTTACCAGTTCTACAGAGAGTGGAACAAATGTGGAAGCAAAAGATAGACTGCTACTAAGAGAAGAAAAGGAGGAGCTAAATCTGGGAAATATTTAGAAGGAAAAGTCAGTAGAATCTGAAGCTTGACTAAAAGTAGAAGCAATCTAGAATAACACTCAGGATTCTATCCTGGGAAACTTGAAGGATGGTATTAGCATGTAGAAAGGGAATGTATGAAAAAGAGTAAGTGAGGAAATGGGGACTTCCCTGGTGGTCTAGTGGCTAAGACTCCACACTCCCAATGCAGGGGGCCTAGGTTCAATCCCTAGTCGGGGAACTAGATTAGAGCCCACATGCCGCAACTAAGGGTTTGCATGCTACAACTAAAGATTCTGCATGCCGCAACGAAGATCCCGCACACAGCAACAAAGATCCTGCATGCCACAACTAACACCCAGCAGAGCCAAATAAATAAAATTTTAAAATATTTTTTTAAAAAAATCGTGAGGAAGAAAAACAATGACAAATTCTGATAAGGACATACTGAAAATGAGGAACCTTGGGGAGATCCACTGGGTTTTTACAATTATGAGTGTAAAGCTTAGGAGAGGTTTGATGAGAGTCATCAACCTATAGGCAGCAATTAAAGTCATGAATGAAGAGTACAAATGAGACAGACAAAACTGGGAGAAACCAAAGCTTACAGTACCTGTGGAGAAAGAAAAAATACTCAAACAAGATTGACAAGGAATAGTTAGAACAGGAAAAACAAGAGTGTAGTCTCCAAAGGACAAGAAAAAGGGCTGGTCTACAGTCTCAAGTAAGGCAGAAAGGGCCAGCAAGATAAAGACTAAAGAGTGCCCTGGCACATAGATTATCATTCAATGAAAGTCTGTGGTAGGGAGGGAAAGTTCATGAGTTCAACAACCTGTAGGGCAATGATAAAACAATAAGAACTAATACTTGAATAAGTAGCTAGAAAAAGTATGAACTCTAGATGCTTAATTCATTTAAAATGAATTCATAATATTAATAGCCCCAAGTTACTAATTTTTTTTCCTTTTTAGAATGCAAAAGTGAGAAACAGAACAAAGCTCATTTTATAAATTACAATAAAAAAGAAGAAATTACTTCAGCTACCAGAATACCTATTTCTTCAATATGCCTAATTTTCATTAATGGTTTTACTAACAAATTAGGATGCTCATAGTCTAGTGGAGGAGACAAGAAAAATCAATCATTGTGATATAAAATGATAATCTTATACACTGTTGGTTATAGATATTTGAAGGACTGTTTGGTAATATGTTAAAAAAATAGCAACCAGATGATTAATGAATTTATTCCCTAATAACAGGAGAAAATGTACATATAAGCTTTTTAAAGCATTTGTAAAAGCAAACAATGTCCATCAGCAGAAGACAGATTGAGTAAGTTATTGTATATGCACAAAAGAAACTATCAGACACTAAAATACTGCCAGAGATCCATATTTACTGAAAATAAATAGTATTTTTATTCAAAATAAACAAGCTAACAGTTAGTTCATCTGTAGATAAGGAATACATAAAAGCATTCATTGTACAAGTGAAACTTTGAAAACTTTAAAAATAAAGATTCAGGCAAGATGGAAAACAAAAGAGAATCAAGCCTAGTAAAATTTTAGGGTAGGAAAACATAAATAACATGCAGTTATTTTAGTTTTAGAAAGAAAAAGCAATTTCTGGAAAAAATAGAAAACTGAACACATGTGGTTTTTCTATCTCCTCTCTCTCCAAAGACTTCACTAAAATTACAGCAAGAATAAAAAAGGACATAAACTCACAAGGACAAAGAGAATAGGAGAAAAAAGAACTGAGGATCTAAGAGGCAGTCAATTTTTTCTGGGGAACATTAGTGTCTGGAGGAGTGACTGACCTGAGCAGATAAAATAAAATTGAAACCTAAGCACCAGCAGTTGAGAAATGTGAACAAGAAAGTGAACTAACTTACTCTGTCTAGGGCACCCAAAAAAGACTCAAATTCATTGTACCAGTTACCACAAAAAAAAAGGGGTGAGGGTAAAAGGTGGGACTGAAGAGAAATTGGTTGAAAATTATATGAGGAGTGCTTAGACTCTCGGGTCCCTTGCAGCACAACACAGTCACGCACCAATCTACCAATCTACCCACCCCCGCACATCACTTTTAGATGTAGATATATATCAAAAACCAGAGATACATTCTCTGGAGACACTGACACAGAAAGGCTCCATACATGGAAACACCAGATTTAGCTAAGAACTATAGGAAGGACAATGAGGTATGAAAAAAGGTGAAGATTAAGTGAGCATTTGCATCCAGCTGTCCTCCCTTGCCCTATTCTCACATATATATCACCTGGGCAGAATCAATGAGGATTCTTCTCTGAAGAAAGTAAATGATTCTAGAACAAAGACCTACTGTTACTGACATGGGGTGAGGGGAATGTCTCCATTCCCCCTTTAGAAATGGCTGGGTTCCCAAAAGGAAAATCCACAAGTCAACAAGTGATATACTCAAACATGTAAGTCTTCCAGTCAATCTTCTAATGCATCACTCTTTAAAATAAAAAGGCAGTTTGGCAGTTATTATAAAGTTAAGCATATACTTTACCTTATGACCCAATAATTCCACTCCTTGCTATTTACCCAAGAAAATACTGTACAGAAACATACAAAGGAGCTTTATTAACAATAGCAAAAACACTAGAAACAACGACCCCTTGATCCTTGAACAGATGAATAAATAAATGTGGTATATCCATACAATGGAATAGTATTCTGCAATAAAAATGAAGAAACCACTGATTCATGCACCAACATAAGTGGATCTCAAAAACTATGCTGAGCAAAATAAGCCAGACACAAAAAAACATATACCATACGACTGCATTATATAAAAGACTTAAAGAGGCAAAACTAGCTGTGATGTCAAAGACAGTGGTTGACAGGTGGTGAAGTGGGGAGTATGTGGCTGGAATTGCAGGGAACAGACACTGCAGAGAGATAGGAGGGAACTCTTCTGAGTTGATGGAAATGTCTTATATATTTGATTGGGGTGGTGGCTACAAAAGCGAATATGATTGTCAAAACTTACTAAACTGAATACTTAAAATCTGTGCATTTTATTGTATATAAATTATATATCAAGAGTAGACTGAAAAAATGAATGAACTGCCAAGGAACACCAAAAACTGAGGAAGATTCCAAAAAGAAAGGTACCAAAACAAACAAATGGGGGAAGGGGGAGGGGTGAACAGAAATAATGAAGAAAGAAGAAAAAAATATGAAAACCTCCAAATATTCTCAGAAAAGGAGAAAAAGAAAATTGCATCCAAATAAGAATAGGGTACTAGAAAAATATAACAAGGAAAAAGTACAAACAATCTCTCCTGTACCTTTTCCAGAAAGCTACAGGAGAATGTCCTACAACAAAATGAGGGGGTAAACAAAGGAAAGAAAAGGGATCCAGGAAACACTGACTGTAGCATAAGAGAGGTAAAGGGAATTTCTAAGATGATTATGATATGATATCCCAGCAGGACAGCTATGCATAAGCCTAGAGAACAAGACTAGATTAGAAATGAAGGACTCCAGAATAAAATAGGAAAGCATGACACGAAACTAATACATTTGGACAGTAAACTAATATATTTGACCACAATGGGAATAGCTTAAAGGGGTATTTCACCTTCAAAAAATAAATCTCAAGGGCTGGTTTTACTTTAGGTTTTTCTTAATCTAAGGAACTGTAGAAACATTTCAAGTCCACCTATAACACCATCATAAGAGTCAAGAAACTAACCAGAATCTTATTGAAAACTACAGAAACAGAACTAAAATCCTTCCTCAAACAGGAAGTAAGTGTGAATGAAAGACAAGGGAACACCCAAGGCAAAGAACAAAGGGAGAAAGATTTCTTTTCTCATATCAAAACAGATTTTCAAGAAAATTTAACACAAATCTCATCCAACAAAAAGCCTTGGTGATTTCAAGACATCTCAGTTTTCAAAATATTCCATTAGTGAGAATTAGCAACTCACAATCAAATACCAAGATATGGTAAGAAAAAGAAAGTAGTTGATAATCACGTAATGATTATAGCACAAAAGTAAAAGCAATTACACAGAAAGGGCAAATACTGAAACAGAGATAAAACAAAGATTATGGTTCTCACCACAGAAACAGAATCCTTCCAGTAAGATGTTCCTGAAATGCAATCAATCAATCAACAAATCATTAATTAATTAAAGGCTACTGTGCCCTTACTGATCATATATATGCCCAAACACTGTGCTAGGCCATGAGGAACACAAAACTAATAAGACCTCCAAGTCTGCTTTCAAGGAACTCACAGCTAAGAGACAGATTCATGAATAAACAATGACAATATAGCAAACATAAAAGACATAGTTGTGCACAGAGGAAGAACATCTAAAAAGGGGGAAGAGTGCTCTAAAACTACATTACTAAGCACAAGTTAGAGCAAAACAGATAGCTAGGTGCATCTAGTGATTATTTGCATATATACTTTCTATAAAGATCTCCTTGTGAATTCTTTTTACATTTGATCATCTATAGCATGACATTCTCAAGACCTATTTGATCTATAATAAACCTAATATAGCAATTTATCAGCATAAACAACCTAATCACCAGTTTTTAAGAGAAAATGGTAGTCTTCCAAGCTAAGTAAGATTTACAGGTTATATCAGTTGATATAACTGTGACTAACATGGCTGATTTGAGTTCATTGTAGCTACGAATTAGTGCTTCCGTCTGGACACCTTCTCATCCAAGACTTTCCCACCCTTTCTTACCACTTGGCTTTCGGAGCAGGGTGAAAGGCAACAGTGTACTGCAGTGAGCTAAGGCGAGGACACTGAATTCACTCCAGGCAGTCTATGTCTCGCTGAAGGACTACATATTCAGGGCCATGGGCGCTGACGACAAGAAACCTGTGCTTCTTTAATACTCTCCGCTATTTCTGAACCACATTTCATCTGATCCTTTACCATCACTATCAATAAATATTGTCCAAATAAATGAAAATATATGTGTAATTCCAACTCAAAAGGCCAGAAACATAAGGCATCTCCCTTACACTTGACTATTCTCAGACCTCACATTGGGAAGAAAAGCTGTATGAATAAAAATATTCTGTAGCTCCTCTGCTCTGGAACACAAGTTCAAGCATAAAAGGAATTACTGGTGGTAGTAAAGACTGATGATGCAAACCTCAAAAATGGAAATACCTACAGGGAGCAGGAGGGTACTATAAATGATGAAGTGGGCCAGGTGGGGTCTGTGGAACCCTAGAGAGCACATATTCCTCCTACAGCGTGAAGCTGCTACTAAGTTCCAGGCCTATGCTGCAATGTGGCAATGAGGAAACCAGGAATATAAATTTTTTGTGAAATCTCTCCATATTAAAAGTGTTAGCAGCTAATATTAAAAAAAAAATTAATCAACATGCAGTCTAAATATGGCCCACCAGCTGCCAAGTTTGGCAACCTCTGGCCAAATGGTTAAGGGCACAAACAAAATATATACAAGTTCAAATCCA
>NW_020174560.1:7134547-7186836 GCF_003031525.2 Neophocaena asiaeorientalis asiaeorientalis | reverse complement strand
TATATGTATAAAACAAAGACAGAAAAACAATGGATGCCCAATAATGATAGTCTGTGGGGAGGAGGAGATTTCTAGCAGTAATGAGAGCAGCCCCTGTTTACTTTCTACTCCTGACTCTGGAGGAAAGTTGTGAAAATGAGGACTGGAGAAAGGAGGTAAAAGTCCAACAAACAACAACAAATTTTTCTTCCCCTATCCTTTTCCTCCTTACCTATAGACTAATGTTACCATCCCAGCAGATCCAGCTGCCACCTAACACTGGAACAAAGGGGAGGGAAGGAAAAGAGAGCAAGCAGAAGAGGAAGGGAGATATCAAGAAGAGGAAGGCAATTTCTGTAGGTTTGACAGACAAGCATACAGAAAGTATTGTCATTAATTGTAAAGAACGTACTCAAGTCAACCCTTAGTAACTTCCGGGCGTTGGTTCCAGGACAAGCAAACCCACCCCACCCCCACCCTGATACCAAAATCCACAGACGATCAAAGTCCCTTATATAAAATGGTGTAGTATTTGCATGTAACCTACAAAAGTCCTCCTCTATACTTTAAATCATCTCTATATTCCTTATAATACCTAATACAGTGTAAATGCTAAGTATCAATAAATTGTTGTAAATACAATGTAAACGCTGTATAAATAGTTGTCTGTGTGTAGCAGGAGTGGCAAATTGAAGTTTTGCTTTTTGGAACTTTCTGGAATTTTTTCCCCCAAATATTTTTGATCCACACTTGGTTGAATCCACAGATGAGGAACCTGTGGATACAGAGGGCCAACTGCATTAGATTTGACCCTGAGTGCTGTCTTACTCAAAGCCAGGTTAGTCACATAAGTATCATAGCACTTTTAATTAAAAGGTTATTAACATTCCCACAAATTATGAACAAAATAAAACCTCCCTTTGTGAAACAAATTTTGCTATCAACATCACATAAAAGACGCAAGTCAGGAGCCATATGGTCTGAATAGGTCAAAGGTTCAATCTTGATAATTCTGCTGCATGCACTGGCTATAGGTTGGGCTAAATATTATATTTACTCGAAGCACGGGTACATTCATTTGCTATATTTACTATATTTATCTATAAAGGCTCCTAAACATACTTGAACTAAAGTCACATTTTATGAAGACTACGCTGTATCAGATTAAAGAATGGAGCTCATATTCTATATTTAACCCATAGATCAAACACAAGACTAGTTTAGAGTTCAGTAAATCCAAGACTTCTCTAGAGGGTATTTTAAAATTTATCTTAAAGATACAAACAAGAGCAGAAAAAACAGGGACTTCCCTGTAGATCCTTAAGACTCCGCACTTCCAATGCAGGGGGCGCAGGTTCAATCCCTGGTTGGGGAACTAAGATCCCACTTGCCCCGCAGGCACAGCCAAAGAGCAGAAAAAACATTTTACGGTTGTCTAGCAGTTTCTAGTTACATAGTAATCCAAGCATATTCTGAATGGCCCCTGCAACAACATGAAATATCATGAAAACTGAAAAGAACTATGTATTTCACCTAATTATATACAGGTATCCCCCACTTTTCAAAAGTTCACTTTATGCCTCTTCGCTTTTATGAGAAACCTACGTTAGCACCTGTTTTCGCTAATCAAAAGAAATCTAAAGAGGATTTTTGCTTTTACAAAAGAAGGCGAAAATAGCTTTTAGCATTTGTTTTGCAGAGAGCTATTATAGAGGCATCATGCACCCCAAGGAGCAAGAGTGGCATTGCCAAGCTCCTTCCCTGGGAACTACACTAGAATCTCAGCATCAAGCTGCCATAGCTCTGAACTATGTCTGTGAGCATTTATGTTTTATCTCAATTTATTTTGTACATTGTTAGCAAGATGTGTCCTAAGGTGACTGCCTCTTTGCTTTATGCCATTTCAGCTTACAAAAGGTTTCACAGGAATGCTCTACTTTCAGATAATAAGGAAAACCTGTATACAATAGTAGGCAATAGTGTGTTGGGTGCTATGGGGGATACAAAAATAAACTATGGTCCTTGGATTTAAAAGCTTAAAATCTGTCAACAAATATTTGAGTGTTTATCACAGGCCAGGTGGGCACTGTGTTATGTCTTTATTCTATTAGTTCTTAATCCTGGAATCAACTGAGGAGTATTTAAAGAATTCTGATGCCCAGGCTCCATCCCAAACCAATAAATTGAAGTCTCCAGAAGTAGGACCCAGGGATTCAAATGTTTGCTAAATTAATGAATACATAAGTAACATACCAATAACACAAAGTAGACTGTAATAAATACCCTAAAGGGTATAAACAAGTGATACTGAAGTACAGAAGAAAAGATTACAAGGGAGGAATCTAGGAAAGTTTCATAAAAGGGGGTCAGTTCCCATACTAGAAAGTTAAGAATGAGTACAAGACAGGGAGACAGGAAGAATATGTCGAGTATCAGGAAGGGAGTGAGCAATGACACAGAAGTCAGAAGATGTTAGGAATGTTTACAGGACAGTTTGAGAGGCTGGAATGTAAAGTGTGGGGACTGCAAAACAGAAAAGTATGGCAAGAGAAGTGGAAGGAATATCTAGGGTGATAAATATGCTAATGAGTTTTTACTTTTTCAGGAGTTATTCTGGTAAGAGTGTGAAAGAAGTACATAATAAGGCGTAAATTTTTTAAATTAGGAATGCAAATCTAGAAGCTAATGAAAAACTAAATCTAAGACTTCTATTAAGTGCTCAGTGTTCATATAGACACAACATATTCCACACTGAAAAAGTTTACAATTTGAAAAAGAAAGCCAGAGAGACATACATCAGCCCTCATACAAATCCATCCCTCGTTTTATTTCATTTTCTGATAACAGAGAAGAAGGAAGAAGGGCCACTCGGCCTCGGTTTGAGATCTCCAGTATTATGGAAAAATGCCTACCAAAATGCCCATCATTTGCTCCCTGGCCAAAGAAAGAAATGATGCAGGAAACAGAAAGAGAACAAGATTAAGGAAAAGAAGAAATATAACAAGAAAGTTAACAAAGTGAAAACAGAAAGATTAGAGAGAAAATATTAGACAAAGAGGAACAGGAAATCAACATACATTCCACTGGTATCCCAAACTTTAAAAGCTGAAATAACAAGACTGTCACTTCTGCTGCAGTCATAAACCTGCCCAGGTTCAAGGCAAGCAACCACAGATTCCAATGTGTCAAAGTCACATTGTAACCAGCTTGTGGGATGGGAGATATTTGTCATAGTTATCTTTTGAAAATATAATCTGCCATAAACACGAATACTAAGTATTACATCTGTACTGGTTTTCTTTTCTTCATAGGCATCTGAAGAATTTCACATATTATACTACTCTTCTAAATATTTACAAATCTCTGTAACACAAGTTAGATACGTAAGTACTAAAGAAAATGGTACTTCCATCAAAAGTGTTACTAATGATGTTGGCCCTAAAATAGTCAACCATACAACTCTCCTTCAGGAATACTAAACCATTACCTCTAGCCAAAGAGAGCTAAACTGAAGATTTAAACTTTCAACCCCATTGGGAGAGATCAAAATCCCATCTGTACTACATCTAAGGGCACCATTTCAGAAATTAGGAGTAACCTAGCCTTAGAGAAAAAAAGGGGAGGCAGGGAGAGAAGACTGTGATCTATTTCTTCACAAAGAACTTTGGTATCTAAAATCTGTAGAAAGAAGGGTGGTGGGGGGAAGGAAGGAAGGGAGGGAGGGAAAATATATTCCAAGTCAAAAGGATAAAAAAAATTAGGTTAGCTTTACTTCCTGATCTGAGGTTCTAAGACCATTGAGAGCCTTCCTTCCTGAAAGTTTAAATGAATATTTTCTCTTTTCTCATAGTCAACTTGACTTGTATAATGAAGTACAACTTAGCAAGGCAATGGACACACTGTCCTTGGGAAAGAAAATCAAAGATGAAACAGACCTAGTTTGTTATAACTGTTAGTTTGTTATAACTGTTTTAAAAGAGGAGGGGGAAGCATAATCTGCCAAAAAAAATTCATTTACAAAGCAGAGCTATCAACACTAATTCTATTTCACCTTGTTTTAAGCAATAAGTATGTTCAAATCATTCAACCAGGGATTTCAGAACTTTCTCTAATTCCA
This sequence comes from Neophocaena asiaeorientalis asiaeorientalis, assembly GCF_003031525.2. NCBI lineage: Eukaryota > Metazoa > Chordata > Mammalia > Artiodactyla > Phocoenidae > Neophocaena > Neophocaena asiaeorientalis. The sequence goes on along the minus strand of NW_020174560.1, from coordinate 7,182,740 downwards.
TCATTTTAATGTTATAGCCCACATACCCTATATATTCATTATCTGTAGTTCTTAGAGGCAGTTCCTAATTGCATGTGGCCTACAAGAATAACATTCCACCTAGCTGTTATTAAATTGTACTTTTAGCTGATTTTTTTCAACAACCACTTATTAAATGATCTACTATGTGTCAGGCACAGTCAAAATGAATAAGACATAGTCCCTGCATTCTAATACTTCAAAATTTAGTAGGGAAAAAAGGCACAACCAAAATAACTGCAATGCCAGACAGGAAATGTTAAAGAGGAGGTATTAAAATGGAGTCCCTAAATAGCCAGTGATTAATTGTCCCAGCTGGTAATTAAGAAAGGCTTCCAAGAGATGTTGACCCTTGCAGGATAGGAGTTCACATGGCCAAAAAGGGCAGAAGTGTAATCCACGTAAGGAAAACACATATAAAAGAATAAAGTAGCATGGATAATCAGGGGATTGCAGTTGTTTGATATAAATGAAGTACAGGGTACAAGAAACAGAGCCGCAGGAAATGAGGTTGGAATGATAACTGGCAGATAAACAGAATCCTTTTTTCGAGGTGATAATGTTCCCAGGTAAAAGACTATACTTTCCAGCTCCCCTTGCTATGGAACTAGAAATAGCCAATGAAATGTAATAGAAATTGCTCCAAGAAGACACCTTAAAAGCTCCAGATAGCTAGCAATGTCCTTTTGCTATTATCTCTTCTTCCCACCTGGATCTCAAGATGGGATGGCTGCCTCTCCAGAAGCCATTTTACCCTGTAAGTGAACGTCAAGTTAAAAACCATACACTAAAGATGGTGAAGTCAAACAGACAGAAAAAGCTTAACAACCATGGAATTGTCATACAACCTCTGGATATTCTATCTCCAGATTTACGTATAAGAAAAATAAAGAACTATATCACATATTTTCTGTTTAATATTCATCCAAACTTAATCCTAGATAGATAGAGATATCAGATGCAACTGCATGAAAGGACAATCTAAGCTATTCCTGAGTTTTAAACAAAGAAATAACAATCAGATTTATATTCACACTCATATTAATGTGTTTAAAAGACTGGGAAAAGACCAGATAAGCAGCATAAAGAGCAGTTGAGAGGCTACTGTGTTAGTTCAGACAAGAGTTGAGGACTTAAACTATAAAAGGGAGGTAAGGTAAGGCAGATTCAAGAGATATGAGAGTTGACTGAACAGAGTTCAATGAATAATTAGCTGTGAAAAAAACAAGAAAGAAAAAAGGATCTATGGTGATTTCTAGATGTCTGCTTGGTTCTAAGTTATACTCAGACTTGATGAAGACCAAGGCTATAGAAAAACTTGAATATTTCACATTGTACAGATGACCTTTGAACAATGTGGGTTTAAACTACTCAGGTACACTTATACGCAGATTTTTTTCCAAAAGTAAACACAGAGGACTATGCCATCCGCCATCTGAGGTTGGTTGAATCCTCAGATGCAGAACCACAGATATGGAGGAACGTTGTATACAGAAGGCCAACTGTAAATCATACATAGATTTTCAACTATGGTTATTCAAAGGTCAACTGTATTTACATTTCTGTTATGGACTAAATGAATGTCACTAACAAAATTCATATGCTGAAGCCCTGACCCCCAGTGTGGCTGCATTTGGAGTTAAGAAGTAACTACTGTTAAATGAGATTATAAGGGTGGGGCCATTGGATTAGTGTCCACCTAAGAAGAAACACCAGAGTGCTTGCACTCACCACCTCTCCCCCAGCTCCCCACATACACACAAAAGGCCATGTGAGAAGCCAGAGAGAAGGCAGCCATCTGCAAGCCACCAGAGTCCCCATCAGAAACCAAATCCTGCCAGAACCCTGATCTTAGATTTTCCAGCCTCCAGAACTGTGAGAAAATAAATTTCTGTTGTTTAAGCCACCCAGTCTGTGATATTTGTTATGGTAGCCCAAGCTGATTAATACAGAATTTGGTATTGAGAAGTGAGCTGCTGCTATAACAAATGCCTAAAAATGTGGAAGCAGCTTTGGAACTGGGTAATGGGTAGAGGCGGGGGGAGTTTTGAGGCACTTGGTAGAAAAGGCTTAGACTGCTGTTAAGGAACTGTGGGCAAAAATATGGACATCAAAGGCAATTCTGGGGAGAGTTTAGAAAGAGGAGGGCTATGGAGAGAGTCTCTGTCATCTTAAAGAACACATCATGAACAGAATGTAGGTTAGGAATATGAATGCTTAAGGCCATTCTGGTGAGACTGAAACCAAGTCCCCCTAAAGCCAAGTTCCCCTGCAGAGTTTATGATTAACCTCTCTATCCAAAATTTATTCCCTTTCTTGTCCCACCCCTTTCCCCTCAGGATTGAGGAATATCAAAGAAAAGGGTGGACTGAAACCAAGTGGGACCCTGCAGAGCCTTCTTGGGTACTAGGCCCTCTGTGTCCCCCACTTGTTTGGCCAAAGAGCAGACTCAAGCAGTTAATGATTAGAGAAGTGGAAAATGCAGAAACAAAGGAAAGCAGTCAAGCAAGAGAAGTAATAATAGCTTGAACAATGGAGTCACAGGACTAAGTCACTGAAGGGATACAGATAACAGTCTGACGTGTATCTTTCAGTTGTTCTGCTGAAACTAAGACCCCCACAACCCAGTGGAGGATGGTAACTACAAGCTGACCACAAGCATGACCATAAGCACATAGACCCTAAACTGGTTGGAACCAGAAAGTTGTTGATTAAGATTCCTGAACATTACCACCAACCAATCAGAAAAATGTCCACTAGCTGATCATGTACTCTGCGACCCTCATCCCTAGTGCTGCCTTTTAAAACCCCTGCCTGAAAGCCACGGGGGAGTTCAGGTTTTTTGATCATTAGCTGCCCACTCTCCTTGCTTGGTGACCTACAAATAAAGGCCATACTTTCTTTCACCACAATCCGGTGTCAGTAGATTGGCTTTACTGCGTGATGGGCAAGTGAACCCAAGTTCAGTTGGGTAAAAAGATCTTAGGGACTTCCCTGGTGGCGCAGTGGTTAAGAATCCACCTGCCAACACAGGGGACACAGTTTTGAGCCCTGGTCTGGGAAGATCCCACATGCCCCAGAGCAACTAAGCCCTTGCACCACAACTACTGAGCCTGTGCTCTAGAGCCTGCAAGCCACAACTACTGAGCCTGTGTGCCACAATTACTGAAGGCTGCGCACCTAGAGCCTGTACTCCACAACAAGAGAAGCCACCACAGTGAGAAGCCTGCGCACCGCAACGAAGAGTAGCACCCACTCGCCGCAACAAAGACCCAACACAGCCAAAAATAAATAAAAATTTAAAAAAAAAGATCTCAGACAGAAATGAGGAACAAAAAACTGGAGGAGAGGTGATCCTTGCTAAAAAGTGACAAAGAACTTGGCTGAACTGTTGTCGTGTTCTAGTGTTCTGTAGAATACAGAACTTTCAAGTGATGAAATTGGATATTTGGGTGAAGAGATTTCTAAGCAAAGTGTTGAAGACTTGTTTTTCTCATACTTCTTTTTAGTAAAATGTGAGGAAAGAGATAAATTGAAGGAATTGTTAAACAAAAAGGACTCGGAACTTGAAGGTTTGGAAAATTCTCAGCCTATCCATACTGCTGCAAAAAATGATAAAGCCTTGATCTGAAGAGAACACTAACAATAGATGTGGCTAACATCTATTTGATAAGGAGGTGAACCACAAACTTAATCAACCACTTCAGCAGAAGTCAGGAATAAAGATGGGATTATAGGAGCAGAAACACTGCTAGCTGGGACTAAAAGGAATAGAAAACAAATGGGACAGAATGAAACAAGGCTGTCTGGGATTCTACAGGATGGAACAATAGTTACCAGCTACAAACATGCATCATCCTTCAAGAAAAGGGAAGACTGACCCCAAAGGCAATTCTGAGAGGGCAGGGCTGCCACTCCCACCACTGGTCCAGGGTGTAGTGCTGGCTCTTCCTCATCTTCAAAAGGTGTGGCCTCCTTGGTTTGCGGGTGGGGGACCAAGATGCCACCACCCAGTGCCTCAAGAGCAAGGTCATGGCCCAGGGGCTGGGGGCAAGGCTTCCCCACAGAGCCTTGGGGGTGACGCTGCTTCCCCAATGCACCTGGAGGGCAGTGCATGAAACCAAAGAGGATTATTCAAGTCTTAACATCTAACGGAGGGACTTCCCTGGTAGCGCAGTGGTTAAGACTCTGTGTTCCCAATTCGGGGGCGCGGGTTCAATCCCTGGTCAGGGAACTAGATCCCACATGCATGCCACAACTAAGAGTTCACATGCCACAACTAAGAAGCCCACGCGCCGCAACTAAGGAGCCGGCAAGCTGCAATCAAGAGGCCCACCTGCCACAACTAAGACCCAGTGCAACCAAATAAATAAATATTTTTTTTAAAAATCTAATGGAATTTCCCTTTGTAAATTTCAGACTTGCTTGAGAACTGTCACTCCTTTCTTCTTTGGACTTCTCCCTTTTAGAATGAGAATGTATATCCTATTCTGTCCCAGCATTGTATTTTTGCAAGCTTATCTCCAGTCTCATCCACACCTGGATTTAGATGATATTCAGATGAGACTATAGACTTCAGACTTTACAGTTCAGGCTGGAATGAGTTAAGACTTTGCAGGCTGCTGGGATGGAATGAATGTATTTTCAATGCAAGGAGGACATTAATTTGGGGGGGGCCAGCGGGCAGAATGTTATAAACTGATATGTCCCCCAAAATTCATATGTTGAAACCCTAAACCCCAGTGTAGCTATATTTAGACTGGAAAGTAATTAAGGTCAAATGAGGTCAGAAGGGTGGGGTCCTGATTGTTTAAAAATAAGATTAGCACCAGAGAGCTTGAGAACTCTCTTTCTCTCCCTTCAAGCACACAGGAGAAAAGCCACTTGAAGGGACGGAGATAAGGCAGCCATCTGCAAGCCAGGAAAAGAGCCATCACCAGAAACCAAACCCTGCCAGGACCTTGATCTTGGACTTTTCAGCTTCCATAAATGTGAGAAAATTAGTTTCTCTTTTTTAAGCCACCTAGTCTATGGTATTTTGTTACAGCAGAGCAATACAATATTTACAGTATCAATAATAAATAGGCCGACTCCTCTTTTCTAATTTAGATAAAAAAGCTATTTAAATGGCTTTTGCAGGATCAGAGGAAGGGATTAGAACTCACTGTCTTTGAAAGGAAAATAAAAGTCTGTACTTTAGTGATCTCACCAAAAAAACCTCAGTGTGAAAGAAAGAACAGCACAATGCTCATCTCTAAACTCTTAAAAAATTTTTTATCTATACCAGTAGTTATCAAACTTTTTCTGCAATGACGCAGGATGGATGTTTTCATTTCCACATGCATTCCCTGAACTCTAGCTGTAACAACAGTCTTTTAACTTCCATTTAAATCAATAGGGGACTTCCCTGGTGGATCAGTGGCTAAGATTCTGCACTCCCAATGTGGGGGGCCCGGGCCCTGGTCAGGGAACTAGATCCCACATGCCACAACTAAGAGTTCACATGTCGCAACTAAAGATCCCGCATGCCGCAACTAAGACCTGGTGCAGCCAAATAAATAATTTTTAAAAAATAAATAAATCATATACATATGTGAAGTATATGAACTTTAATCCACTTTTGTAAAGGTAAGCTTTTTTTTAAACAAAGTTCAGTACTTCACTATTACTCATTACATGGTTATAAAATATTTCACATTAGACCACAATATTGGTGTTCTATACTCCTATTATATACTGCCTTATATCACAACTTTTTTTCAAAGGTAATGGTTAAGTCTTATCTCTCCAAATAGATTTTAAGTCTCTGGAAAGCAGGGACCAAGTAATCTATTTCTTCATCTTTCTCATAGAGCCAAAGCTTGTCAGGCATTCAGATTTTTGCTGAAAGATAGGAATTGCTGTTTTAACAGTTTAGTTCCAAAGGCATGGATGAAAATTTAACAACATCTGAATCAGAAGATAACCACAGAAGTAAACAAACACTGGGAAATATGCCTTTCACTGCCAAACTAGAGTAAGAATTTCCAAATACAGAAGAAGGAAAATGCCCAGCGTAGCAAAGAAATCACAACCAATATTAAATTATAAATGTGCTTGGTGCAGCTGATCTGAAATGAATTTACCTACCAAAAGTCTCTCTAGCAGACTACCTATAGCAAAAACTATTGCAAAGCCACTTCAAGTAGACAATAAAGGCCAACCTAAATGGAACATCTCAGGTAAGAGGCAGCCCACAACCAGCACGTTTTTTGCCACTAGTGACTTCAGAGAACCAGAGTTTCAGAACATATCTAGGGCCAAATGGTGTCATAAGAGTTTTTTCCCTCATAAGAAGGGGCAGGGACTTCCCTGGTGGCACAGTGGTTAAGACTCCATGCTCCCAATGCAGGAGGCCCGGGTTCGATCCCTCATCAGGGAACTAGAACCCACATGCATGCCGCAGCTAAGAGTTTGCATGCCACAACTAAGGAGCCCGCCTGCTGCAACTAAGACCCAATGCAACCAAATAAATATTTTAAAAAAATAAACAAATAAAATTAAATTAAAAAGGGGCAAAGCAAGGCTGAATGATTAAACTCACACACATATTCATAATCTTTAATCAAGTGGAACAAAATTAGAAATTCTGAAACTAGCCTAACATTTGTTCTGTAAACTAGAGTTTCTAATATAAATGATCAATTTGTTTTGATACAGGAAATCAGCTCTAAATAAGATAATATAAAAAACTAATTTTAATGATTATGTATTTATTCTTCTAAAAAGATTAAAGGACTTCTGAGTGTCACGATTTTCCACAATACCACCATAAGACAGGAAAAAAGTTCCCAATTTTTATAAGTGAGGCAAAAAAAAGATTGATTTGGCTAATCAAGGACAATGCTAAAACTATAAGTGCTGATTTTGATCTCTAAGCAATATTGCCCTCAAAAAAAGTAATGGCTCATAGGAGTTACAACAATGCTTATACAAACTGTTTCTGTGGCAGATCATGGCAGTTATGGCTGTACCTGTGAACCCAAAGTATAAACTCTATTATTACAGTCTAAATTAATAAGCTTTCTACTTATTCTGAATTCCATCTATCAAAATACAAAACGCAAATGAGATCATTAAAAGTCCAATGCCAAGACCCCTCATCAACCCAGAAAACAGTCATCGCCAGATTTAGGAGTATTAACTACACTGCTTCTGAATATCTACAACTTCATGTCACAGGGAATGATCTTTTAACTATCAGACTCGTTTTATTACCTTCCTTTAAAACAAACATTAGAAGGACAGAGAGCCCAACTGAAAGTTGGAAGAAAAGACTTAAATGAGCATTTTGTAAAAGAGGATAGCTAAGGTATTCATTAGAACATTAGAAAAGGTGTTCAATTTCATTAGCAATCAAGGAAATACAAATTAAAACCATGATGAGATACTACTACACAACCATTAAAATGGCTATAATTTAAAAGCCTGAGAACACCAAATGTTGGCAAGGATATAGAGGAACTGAAACTCTTACTCATTGCTAGTGGGAATATAATAAAATGGTATATCTACTTTGTGAAAAGGCTTACCAGTTTCTTATTAAGTTATCACATACCTATCCTATGACCTAGCAATTTCACTAAGTATTTACCTAATAGAAATAAAAACATATGATGATCCCAGAAGACTTGTACAAAATGTTCACAGTAACTTCATTGATAATAGCAAAAAACTGGAAACGACCCAAATGTTCATTGAACAAGTTAACAAAAATTATGATATATTAATATTATAGAATACTATTCAGCACTGAAGAGGCAAAAGCTACTCAACCAAGTAACATGGATGAAGCTCACAGTTATTACACTGAACAAAAGAAGGCTGATAAAAAAAGAGTAGATTCTACTTATGTGAAAAACTAATAAACCTATCCCAGATGCATAGGAACAGTCCTACAAATACAAATACCTGATGTACTGACAACTCCCCAGCTACTTACGAATGGACAAAAATTCCCTAAGAATACTCTTATCCCTCTATGTGACTAACAGTAGTTGATAAACACTCTGAAGTTGCATCTGAAAAAGACTCACTGACCTAGCAGGGAACAGTATTCCACATCTTCAAATATTAGCATTTAGATACGTTTTTAAATGACTTTTCAATTTTATTGTTATTGTACTTCATCTAGTATTCCCACAGAATTGTTTCTGTTATGTTTTTATTGCAAATGTACAGTATTTCAGCTACATAGTGACTTAAATTTCTGTAAGTCACCACCCTATGAATCTAATCATCATTTATAACACTGTTTCTATGGAGAAATAAATTTTAAATTCCAAATAAACTTTTGGAAGTCAATGTATAGAGTACTTTAAAACTAGCGTACTCTCTCTTAGATTAAAAAAACACATTTCAATAGCTCAGGTAATTCAATATGTTTCTCTAACATCATTAAATCACTCAATAGTACAAATCTAATTTTTGGTGGTTAACATGCCTACCAAAATAAATTTTCACAACTCCCTTTAAGCATTCACAGTACTTTGTTTTATGACTCTAATCTAAAACAGAAATATAGCATTTTGAAGGAAAAGCCAAAATAACCATTCCTTCAATGTTTTCAAAGTATCTATTAGAGAGGAAAAGAACGACAATATATAAATGGTTAACTAAACATAAAAGCAGAAGTAATATAGAAGAAATCCCACAATAGAAACAAAGAAATTTCTACAAATATGACGTGGAAAAATCGCAAAAAGCAAACTAGTGATGAATAAATTATGCCTGGCACGAATAGATTGCAAAGGTAACTACGACATACATTAACCTAGTAGAAAAGAACAACTTCTGAAGTAGACCTTGATATCTAATACAATAAGGAGAGCATATTAAATACAATTAATGGCTACTTGAATATATAAAATGTATAAGGGGGCAATCAGAAACAAATCTACTATAGGTCAGAACCTCACAACTGAGAAATAGTACTAGAAAAATGTAGATAATGCAAAATTCAAAGGATCAGAAAACCAGTAAAGGCAAGGTTTAATAAAGATAATGTTACTCTGTACATCAAGAATATAAAAGACCACTTTGAAAACAGGAGTCCCAAGCAAGAGTTTTTACATCTAAAAATTAGATTTAAAATGAAAGTAATTTTTACAGATAGAGTTTATTATAGATCAAATTTGGAGAAACTAGCCAAGACCAGAATATTGATGATGAGGATCCTTGTCTTAGAACAAAAAGATCTAAAATGTTCTAGCATGCAATAAATAAATGAAAAATTTTATCTTTTTTTTTTTTTGGCTGCACGGCATGTGGGATCCTAGTTCCCAGACCAAGGATTGAAACTCTGCCCCCTGAAGTGGAAGCATAGAGTCCCAACCACTGGACCACCAGGGAAGTCTGCTTTCTTTTTTTTTTTTGAAAAATTTAATTGTAAACCTTAGAATGAGAAGTAGAGATACAAAGCCTCCAACTATCCCAAACTATAGTTGACCCTTGAATAATGCAGGGGGCTAGGAGTGTCAACCCTCCATGCAGTCTAAAAATCCACATATAACTTATAGTTGGTCCTCCATATCTGCAGTTCTTCCATATCCATGGTTCCCCTGTATCCTCAGGTCCATATCCTCAGACTTATCCAACCACGATCATACAGTACTATATGTATTTACTATTGAAAAAAATCTGAGTACAAGTGGACCTGCACAGTTCAAACCTGAGTTAAGAGTCAACTGTACTTACCTTTCCCTAATGATATTAATACTCACTGCCATCATCCTTGCACTGTCCTCTGCCTCTTATCCCCAATTACTCCAATTGGCCCAACATCCTTCAAGGCTTAATGTCTCTCTTTTACTTTTTTTTTGAAGCATATTCTAAAGGCTTCCATGCCCCATTACCTAAAGGTAGGTGTCCCTCCCATAGAATGGCCTTCCTTACCACCATTTACTCAGTATCAAACTTTCGATGCTTTAACCTTTAAATAACACAACTTATACTGTATTTGTTAATTTAATTGAGAGCAAAGAAATGGTCTTACTAATCTGTATCCCAACACCTATGAAAGAACCTTAAATACTACTGATGTTCAATAAATTTTTGGATAAAGATATAGATTTTTTGATGATCAAATGAATGTCCTACCTGTTCTTCTATTCACAGCCTTTCACTTATTACTGAACCACAGCATCTAAAACTGTACTGACTCACAGTAAGGGCTCAATAAAAATGTTTTTTCATTATCTTGTACCTGATGTTTGTCATCACTAAATGCATCTCCTGCTCACATCTTTCCTCAGCCTAAAACCAGTTTTCAATCGAGTTCATTTAGTAACCTACTGAATGAAACCCAGGTGGGAAATACAGTACGTTAATTCTAAAAGTGCTGTGGAATAGGTATAATTTAGACATTTACCTGCGCAAAGGCAGAAAATCAAATAATGACTCAAAATCTCTTAACTCTGATAAATGCATCTTTTTCCTTATCATTAAAACAGATACCTGTAAGGCCAACTGGCCCGAGGCAGGGGAATACAATCAGTTTCACAGGTTGCATCAGACCGAAACTCTCCGGACCACCCAGTTCCAGAAACTGACCTGGAGACATTCCAGACCACCCAGTTCCAGGAACTGACCTGGGGACTTTGCACTCGGCCCAGCCTTCCCGTCTTTCGAGGGGCGGGACTAACGGTCCCCCAGGATACCCGAAAAGACCACCAAATAAGGAATACCCCGCGCCCTCCCAGATTCACCACACCCCTTTCCCTTCTTCCCCTATAAAATCTTGCCCAACCCTCGCCCCGGTGCGACTTCTCTGGCTCCTTTCTCTCAAACCAGTGAACCTCGCCCGGGAGCGCTCCCTAATAAAGCTCACTTGAAGCTTTCCTCTGTTTCGCAGTGCCGTTTGTTAAGATCCGACCTTACAGTACCATGTACTGAAAAATTACTATTTATACATTTTTGTGGTATGTTCCTCCTTCAAAAGATAAAAAGTGACAAATTTTAGAAGAAAAATAATCACACAATATCAAACAAGGCAGATAAGATACAAACTGGACATGACCCAGTCTTGCTCCAAAGCACCTCCAAACTATCTTTTTTTTTAATTTTTTTATCTAACATTTGACCTATGTAAGGTATTCCAGGTGTTTTACAAATATTATTTCATATAATCCTTGTAATTTCCCTACAAAGTAGACACTGTTATTATTCCCATTTTATAAATGAGGAAATTGAAGCACAAAAGGTAAGTCACTTGCTCAAGGGCACACAGTTGAGTGACAGAAGCATGATTTGCACCCAAGGACTCAGTTTCCAGGGTCCATACTCTTAATCTCTACATTATGCTTTTAAGAAGAAACTTAAGGGCTTCCCTGGAGGCACAGTGGTTAAGAATCCATCTGCCAGTGCTGGGGACCCAGGTTCGAGTCCTGGTCCAGGAAGATCCCACATGCCGCAGAGCAACTAAGCCCATGCGCCACAACTACTGAGCCTGCGCTCTAGAGCCTGTGAGCCACAGCTACTGAGCCCGCATGCCACAACTACTGAAGCCTGCGTGCCTAGAACCTGTGCTCCGCAACAAGAGAAGCCACCACAGGGAGAAGCCCCCGCTCGCCACAACTAGAGAAAGCCCGTGTGCAGCAACGAAGACTCAACAAGCCAAAAATTAATTAATTAAAAAAAAAGAAATTTGAACACTGAGGTCATGAAGTTAGTGCACTTCACCATTGCTGGTAGCATTATACACTGGCAAAATCCTTTTGTAAAGTAATATGGCAATACTTAAGAGCAGGAAATGTTCATATCCTTCCATCATGTGGTTCATTCCTGGGAATTTCATTTAAACGAATAATTTAAGAGTCTCAGAAAAGACGGTAAAAGATTTTATAGAAACATGAAAACATGTTTGTAATATAATAAATTAACCAAAGATTATTAAAAGTGTACAGAATATACACAAAAATGAATGACATTACACAAAAAAGTGGTTGTTGTATTGGTTGGTACTTTGGGATCATTTTTTGATTAATTTTTTGTTACACAAGTAATAAGTAAAAGTATTCTTTTAAGGTCAAACAGTGCATACAGATAAGGCTAAAGGCATCACCACTATTAAACCCTAGTCACTGACTCCCAGTGGTCTTGATCCCTCACCCTTCCCCAAGAGATAATCATGTTTGGTCTACCTCCTTTCAGATCTTTTTGCATGCTTTCATATGAAGTACCCATAGAAATGTAGCTCATTCCTTTGCATAGTATTAGTATATTCCATCACATAACAATCCTATAGATCATCTAGATGTCACTTATTGTTGACATTTAGCCTGTTTCTCATTTTTTCTTTCATACAATTGCCATGAAAAATCATGTCCATGTCTCCTTAGGAAAAAAAATATATATGCTTCTCTAGTAAGAACTAGGCCATTCACATTTTTTTCATTTAATAAATACCACCAAACTTCCAAGTGGCTCTACCAATTTACATTCCTACAATTGTGCTTTTCCTAGCCTTTTATTCACTGTTGTTTATACAGTCCCTGTAATTCAAACGAACAAAAATTTCTAAAAGAATCTATCCTGTATGGCCCTGTATGGGTAGCTGTTTAAATAATGAAGAAAATAAATCTCCACTTCTCTTGTTATTGAGAAGGTATAAATCTAGCTCCCTGCTATTATGTCCTAGTTTTATCCCTGAGCACATCATCTGTAATTCAAAGTAGAAAACAGTGTGGCAATGTATATACCATTTAGTCTTAGCGCTCAAAGATACAAGGTTGACAGTATTGTTATGTGTGGGTGTGTGGAAACTAGAAGTGAATGCAGTCATCTCTTCTACTATGCCCATACAAAGTTGTTCTTGGCTTTACCACAACACACATGGTTAGTGCATGCTGTAAAACAGACTGTGGCTCCATATCTTCACTTCACAGACTGCCAGTGTCTGTAATCAAAAGGAACCACCCTATCTTTGCAGAGCATCAAGTTGGACCATCTGCCACTACTTCTGTTCCCCAGCATCCCTGAGCTTTGTTGCACTGCATAAAAAATTGCAGTAGTCTAAGAGAAAATTCCGCTTCTTCCTTTCTATTAGTTTCTATTAACAAGCATAAAAATGTGAAGGAAAAATAATATAGAATGGAATATGTGTGCTGGACAGCTAAGCTAGTTTATCAATGAATGAACCAGTAACAACTTATCAGCCTAGAGCACAAATGGGGAAATAGGCAAGTTGTACAAGCTTTCTTCTACTAAGAATAGCAGCTCACATTCTGAAACATGTCAAATATGCCACTTTACAGTTAACAAATTCAAATAATTTCTGGGGACTAATATGTCTTTGGAAACTGCCCATAAGAACATAAATCAAAAAGGACACCACTTAGTTTATGGTCACAGGAAATCTGTTGTATACTTAAACGCTGCAGGAGAGTCTTAAAAACGTCACGGAGGGCTTCCCTGGTGGCGCAGTGGTTGAGAGTCCGCCTGCCGATGCAGGGGACACGGGTTCGTGCCCCGGTCCAGGAAGATCCCACATGCCACGGAGCGGCTGGGCCCATGAGCCATGGCCGCTGAGCCTGCGCATCCGGAGCCTGTGCTCCGCAACGGGAGAGGCCACAACAGTGAGAGGCCCGCGTACCGCAAAAAAAAAAAAAAAAAGTCATGGAAAGAATGCCTTTAAGTATTCCTTGGCTTTTTTTATTCTTCATAATAAAACAAAATGGCTATTTAACATATGTTGATGACAAGTTTTCTAGCTCATTCACTTGCTTCCAGCAGTTTCTCAAATCAAACACACAATTTATCATTCTCCTGGTTCATAAACTTCTGAGCTATCAGCAACATGGCACTCATCAGTTCAACTACATTAAAATGTATGTTTCCAAGTACCCTCCTTTCCCCCAGAGAGGAAAAAAACGTAGTCAAAAGACATCTAGTAGCCCAAATCCCTCTGCAAGTCTAACCAAAATGTAATGACAAGTTGTCATTAGTGCCTTTAACCTTAAAAAAAAAAAAGATTAATAATAAGTGTTATTTCTAACCTAGCATTTTACTCTTTAAAAAGCACACTCAAAGACACTATCTCATAAGATTCTTTAAAAAAAGAAAAAAAGGGGGAATTCCCTGGCGGTCCAGTGCTTAGGACTCTGAACTTCCACTGCCAAGGGCCTGGATTCAATCCCTGGTCCGGGAACTAAGATCCCGAAAGCCGCACATTGTGGCCAAAAAAAAATTTTTTTGCAATAGTCTCATCAGATAAGGATAACATAGTTCTCTGTACTGGTTCTTTTGTATTGAAGAGAGGAGAGAAAGAGAAAAAGACTGACGTCAAGGAGGGAGGGGAGGGAGGGAGGCAGAAAGGCAAGAAAAAAGGAAGGGAGGGAGGGAAGAAGGGAGGAGGGCAAGGAGGAAGGATGGGGAGATGGGAGGAAAAGAAGACCAGCCCACACACATACAAGTTTTCAGGTTCCCTAAGAAAACCAATGATGTTTCATTCACCGCCATCCCCCAAAACCTGCTAAGCCAATCACATTTAATATCCATGAATTTAAAATTAGTTATTACTTCCATTCTCTTTCCCTTTAAGAGCAGTCTTTTATAACATAATATACCCTAAATCTCCCCTTTCCAGAAACTTTATTATTCACTATGATGGCTGCAAAGAAAAGAAAGCTCAATCCTCCAGTAAGATTCACCTTCCAAGTAACAGTCAAATTTTATATTTTAGGCTCCCATTTGTAAAGAAAGCCACAAGTAACAACACAGGTGTACATCTTTATCAAATGATTACAGAATTAAGTCAGATATTCTACATTCTACTACTAGAACTAGCTAAATCCATAATATTCAACTTGGAAGTCATTTTCTTATACCTTTCAATTAAGAAACCAAGAAAAATGTCCCACAATTCTATGAGAATTCACTCATCCTTATGTGTCATTAAGATCCTTGCTGAAAGGCACTATAAAAAAAAACACCTTAGGGCTTCCCTGGTGGCGCAGTGGTTAAGAGTCCGCCTGCTGATGCAGGGGACACGGGTTCGTGCCCAGGTCCGGGAAGATCCCACATGCTGCGGAGCGGCTGGGCCCGTGAGCCATGGCCGCTGAGCCTGCATGTCAGGAGCCTGTGCTCCGCAACGGGAGAGGCCACAACAGTGAGAGGCCCGCGTTACCAAAAAAAAAAAAACAAAACAAAACACCTTAGAAGAGAACAAATTAATGAAATTTGGAAACAAAAAAAAGCACAATGTATTAGTCAGAAGAAAACATTAATGAAATTTGGAACTGTTCTTCTACTTTCCATACAGAGTGGAAATTACTAAAATTTTAACATCTTTCCTGACAAACTGGTGAAAAAGAACACATATAGTGCCTCTGCTATCATTTAGGAAGAACTACTGAAAATCAACTGATGCCTTGGCAGCCACTACACCTAATAAGTGACAGGAAAAAATGTCATTTTCAGTACTACTGATGATAACAACATATAACATCTGAAAACCTTCACATGTTATTCCTTCTGTTACCAAAAGCAATTCAGAACAAAATTATTTAAATGGATAAGAGTCAGATGTGGATAATTCTGAATTCTTTAAAGAAATTCACATATTTACATTGTCAAACTGAGTTCTTACTTTATATTTTCTCGACAGTGTTTACCCATACTTTATAATAAGAAGGTGCATACCAACCTGGTAATGACAAATGTTTTAATCTGAAAATTTTTAATTAAAATTATAAGAAAATCTAACAGCTTCAAATTTTTATAGAAAGAATTCATGTACCATAGATACTTAATTTTCATGAGCATTTTAGATATTGTCCGTTACCAGTTCTCTTATCTCAGATTTTCTACAGCAATGATTACCAACAAGCATTGGAGGGAAAAATCATTACTGTTCTATTAAACATTCAGGTAGAGGAACAGACAACAGTATTACCAGTTTATGGTTTGAAGAAAAATAAAAAGAAAGTTATTTCAACTAGTGAAAGTTAATTTTGTTTAAATGAAGAAAATGGTCATTGTTTTCCAGTTTTTCTTGTCAACCAAGCTCTAATTATTCAGTTAATCTAGTTTCATAAATAAGTTTATTGCTTTAAAAATGACTCTGTTTTAAAGTTGAATTTAACTTTCAAGACAATCTGTAACTAAAGAATTACCTTTCCTGTAATCATTCACTCAATATTTCCCCAAGGAATTCCTGCCCTAGTTATGTACAAAAATTTTATCATTTTTTTCATTACACTGTGACTTCATGGCAGTGGTTATTAAGTTGTCAGGAAACAAAGTAATTACTAAAAGGATTCATTCAGAGAAGGCATTTTTACAAATAAAATTTTATATGTAATTTTATTAAAATATCAAAAATAATGCCACAGAATAAATATATAAGAGGAAAAATTAAAACAAAAGTACCAAAGAGAGTTTGGCCTTGAATACAAACTTCTGCCTTTTGAGGAAATTAACTCATATATTTATAGTAATAGTTTTACTACTCTGACATTTAAAACTGAAATGAATATTTCACTGCACTTTTAGGAAAAATGACTATAATTAGATTTGGTAAGAGTTTGCTATTGATTCTTGACTTTTATAATTCTAAAAATATTCTAATTTAAGTTTATTTTTGAAAATTGTGGTGCTGTTTTTTTCTCCCAGAAACAGAAACACACTGCTATTATTAAAGTGGATAAGAATCTTAAGCCCAATTTTTATTTTTTAACATCTTTATTGGAGTATAATTGCTTTACAATGGTGTGCTAGTTTCTGCTTTATAACAAAGTGAATCAGCTATACATATATCTATATCCCCATATCGCCTCCCTCTTGCGTCTCATCTCCCTCCCACTCACCCTATCCCACCACTCTAGGTGGTCACAAAGCACCGAGCTGATCTCCCTGTTAAGCCCACTTTTTAAAAGAAACCCATATAACTCAAAGAGCCATATAAGCTAACAGGCAATAAACAAACAAACCAACAAATAAATAAAAAGAAAATGTGGACAGGAAGTAAAAATTCCATATAACCAAGTTCACCCTATTTCATAAAAAACAATTTCATCCTTCCTGCTGCAAGAAAAATAAAGTATTTAGAGATAATGAAGCATTTCATGCTGTACTACAGCACTGGATAGTGTTCCACTTGCTGTTTATTTATTTTAATGTAAAAATTTTTTTAATTTGACAGAGTTATATAAACACTAAATTTCATTTCAATATGTAGTGGATTTTTTGCCATTTTTTTACTTTCTAGTAATCAAGGTAAAGAGAAGTTCTATTATTAATAAGAAATCCTGATATAAAGATCTAAAGGATCTTTGCTACTAGAAGAAAATCTTTTCACCTAACAGCCCTGGTTCAAAAGAAACAAGGCTACTAGTTGTAGGGCCAACTACTAGTTGTAGTGGGGGAAAAAACGCTATAGGGAAAATATATTCTAAACTAAGGCCCTAGTTAAAAAACAAAACCAAAACAAACTATTAAAACCAAGAATTGAATCTGGCCATCAAAAAATAAACATAAAATATATCTAGGAGTTTCTTTTCCCTATTGCACACAATAAGCACTTCATAATTGTCAGCAATTTCCTGATAACCATACATGGCTTTATAAACAACCTCAAGATGGCAACATTCTGAAGTTTTATTACATAAAAGCAAAAGTGTACCAACACTTCCCAAACAACCAAAGCAGAACAACTTAATTTAAAAGAAGGAAGTCTAGATTACACATGATGCAATGCAAGTTTCTGTGAGGGAATACACAAGTTTCTGATGCAAAACTATATGGAGGAATAATTAGAACAGAATTTATGAGGTAAAATAGGAGTTACTACACATATTCAAATTCTTTGTTTAAAGATTTTTTAAAAACTAAGAATGGAAATGATTCCCTGGCTCATATTGGATTAGCAGCTTTAAAAACAAAAGCAAAAATAAAACATAAATTTATATACGAACTTTTACTACACTCGAAAATAAATTTCAGGTAATTTCTTTTTAAGTTCAATACTAAAAATATAAAGTCATAAATTAGAATCGATTATTTTTCAGAGATCTGTTTGAGTAAAAATGTGAAACTTCAAAAATGATACAAAATACAACTGTTCACAGGTTTGACTATATACAAATTTTAAACTCACGCACATTAAAAAATAGCAAAAAAAATCAAAAAATGGTAAACCAACTAGAGAAAATATTTATAGCAAATCTGTCTGACAGTTTACATTTAAGGCATTTATTATAAAGAGGTTCTCAAATTGATTTTTTTTATGTTTTAGGAACTAAAAATGTTGATAAGAACAAAGGACAAAAAGATAGTGAGTAAATACAACTATCAAAAACGTGGGGAAAGTTTCTACCTTGACAACTAATACAAAAAAATACAAATTAAAACAAGCTGTCATTTTAGACTATTCAATTAGCAAATAATTTTTTTGGCAAATTATAATACCAAATTCTGATAAATGTTTAGTAAAATCAACACTCATATATCACTTTCAGAAAATGATTACAAAATAACAAGGTCTTACTATATAGCACAAGGAACTATATTCAATATCCTGTAATAAATGTAATGAAAAAGAATATATATGTATAAATGAATCACTTTTCTATACAGCAGAAAAACACAACATTGTAAATCAACTATACTTCAATAAAATTAATTTTAAAAAAGAAATAAAATTCAAAAAGATGTTATTTCTCGAATTCTATTCTAAGGAAATAATCCTAAATTTGGGGGAATCTTAAATTAATGAAGATGTTCACTTCAGCATAATGTAATAAGTGAAATTCTGGAAGAAACTTAAATATCTAGTAATAAGGCAACAGTAAATTATGGGCAATCTAGGCAATGCAATATCAAGCAACCAAGAATCATTATAATTATGAAAATATAACAATTTGAAAAAAATAAGATAGGATACACTATGTAACAAAAAATACAGAATTCTAATAAAAGAACACTGAATTGAAATACATTTAATTTCACTCCCTTCTTAAATAAAGCCCACTAAAACTCAATAAAGGGACTGTTTGCTTCTTTAAATGCATAAACCCAAAGACAAAGAAATCAGGTTGGAGATAAAATTAAGAAAGTTTTGGAAGCTGTAAAGCAGAAGGATGTATATTCAATATTAAATACAGGACTTAGTAGATATAATAAAGCTGAATCCCTAAGCCAACAATAGGAGAAGGTGAGCTTTTTATATGCAGAATCCTATAAAGGCTCAGAATTAGTGGGACCAGGGTACCTCTAAAAGGTGGGAGTAAAGAAGGTAGTTGTGCTATTGGCTCAAAGCTAACTAAGAAACAGTGACATTACAGAGATACCCAACTCCATTTCACAAGCCTAGCCACTAAGCTTCCCCAACTATGGCAAAAGACTAGAAGTTTATTGTCTAGAAGATATGAAACACTTTTATGGACATCAGACAAAAATGAAGTTAGATAAGTCATTCTAAAAACACGGGTATTAAATAAACACATGAATGGGAATATAGAGATATCTCCCCTCTTCCTCTTCTGAGCTTCCGGAGTCTGGCAATCAGACATTCACCCTCCAGACAGAAGACTTGAGAGAACTTCTCTGAGTAAAGACCTAAATATACTGACTTATACAGTCTCACCTCAAGAAACAAAAAGAATATCAAATAAACAATCTAACCCCTACACTTAAAACATCTAGAGAGAAACTAACACACCATTGTAAAGAAATTATACTCCAATAAAGATGTTAAAAATAATAATAATAAAATCAAATTTAAAAAAAAATTAAATTTAAAAAACTAGAGAAAGAAGAACAAAGAAAACCCAAAGTCAGTGGAAGGAAAGAAATCATAAAGATCAGAGCAGAAGTAAATGAAATAGAAACAAAGAAAACAATAGCAAAGATCAATAAAACTAAAAGCTGGTTCTTGGAGAAGATAAATAAAATTGATAAAACCTTAGCCAGACTCATCAAGAAAAAAAGGGAGAGGATGCAAATCAATAAAATTAGAAATGAAAAAGGAGAAATCACAACTGACACTGCAGAAAAACAGAGGACTATAAGAGACTACTACAAACAACTATATGCCAATAAAATGGACAACCTGGAAGAAACGGACAAATTCTTAGAAAGGTACAAATTTCCAAGACTGAACCAGAAGAATTAGAAAATATAAACAGACCTATCACAAGTAATGAAATTGAAACCATAATTTAAAATCTTCCAACAAACAAAAGTCCAGGACCAGATGGCTTCACAGGTGAATTCTATCAAACATTTAGAGAAGACCTAACACCTATCCTTCTCAAACTCTTCCAAAAAACTGCAGAGGGAGAAACACTCCCAAATTCATTCTATGAAGCCACCATCACCCTGACACCAAAACCATAAAAAGATATCACAAAAAAAGAAAATTATACACCAGTATCACTGATGAACATAGATGCAAAAATCCTGAACGAAATAGTAGCAAACAGAATCCAACAGCATATTAAAAGGATCATAAACCATGATCATGTGGGATTTATCCCAGGGATGCAAAGATTCTTCAATATACGCAAATCAATCAATGTGATACACCCCATTAACAAATTAAGGAATAAAAACCATATGATCATCTCAATAGATGCAGAAAGAGCTTTTGACAAAATTCAACACACATTTATGATTAAAAACTCTCCAGAAAATGGGCACAGAGGGAACTTACCTCAACATAATAAAGGCCATATATGACAAGCCCAAAGCAAGCATCATACTCAATGGTGAAAAACTGAAAGCATTTCCACTAAGATCAGGAAGAACACAAGGATGCCCACTCTCACCACTCTTATTCAACATAGCTTTGGAAGTCCTACCCACAGCAATCAGAAGAAAAAGAAATAAAAGGAATATGAATTGGAAAAGAAGAAATAAAACTGCCACTGTTTGCCGATGACATGATACTATACATAGAAAATCCTAAAGATGCCACCAGAAAACTATTAGAACTAATCAGTGAATTTGGTAGGGTTGCAGGATACAACATTAATGCACAGAAATCTCTGGCATTCCTATATACCAACAATGAAAAATCAGAAAGAGAAATTAAGGAAACACTCCCATTTACCACTGCAACAAAAAGAATAAAATACCTAGGAATAAACCTGCCTAAAGAGGTGAAAGACTTGTACTCAGAAAACTATAAAACACTGATGAAAGAAATCAAAGATGACATAGACAGATGGAGAAATATACCATGTTCTTGGATTGGAAGAATCAATATTGTAAAAATGACTATACTACCCAAAGCAATCTACAAATTCAGTGCAATCCCTATCAAACTACCAATGGCATTCTTCACAGAATTAGAACAAAAAATTTTACAATTTGTATGGAAACAAAAGACCCCGAATAGCCAAAGCAATCTTGAGAAAGAAAAACGGAGCTGGAGGAATCAGGCTCCCTGACTTCAAACTATACCACAAAGCTACAGTAATCAAGACAGTATGAGACTGGCACAAAGACAGAAATATAGATCAGTGGTACAACATAGAATGTCCAGAGATAAACCTATGCACATATGGGCAGCTAATTTATGCCACAGGAGGCAAGAACATACAATGCAGAAACGACAGCCTCTTCAATAAGTGGTGCTGGGAAAACTGGACAGCTACACGTAAAAGAATGAAATTAGAACACTACCTAACACCATACACAAAAATAAACTCCAAATGGATTAAAGACTTAAATGGAAGACCAGACACTAT
This sequence comes from Neophocaena asiaeorientalis asiaeorientalis, assembly GCF_003031525.2. Lineage (NCBI taxonomy): Eukaryota > Metazoa > Chordata > Mammalia > Artiodactyla > Phocoenidae > Neophocaena > Neophocaena asiaeorientalis. The sequence goes on along the minus strand of NW_020174560.1, from coordinate 7,160,994 downwards.
AAAACTCTTAGAGGAAAACATAGGAAAAACACTCTTTGACATAAACCACAGCAAGATCTTTTTTGACCCACCTCCTAAAGCAATACAAATAAAAACAAAAATAAACAAATGGGACTTAATTAAACTTAAAAGCTTTTGCACAGCAAAGGAAACCATAAACAAGACAAAAAGACAACCCTCAGAAAGGGAGAAAATATTTGCAAATGAAACAACAGACAAAGGATTAATCTCCAAAATATACAAACAGCTCATGGAGCTCAATATCAAAAAAACAAATTATCCAGTTAAAAAATGGGCAGAAGACCTAAATAGACATTTCACCAAGGAAGACATACAGATGGCCAAGAAGCACATGAAAAGATGCTCAACATCACTAATTATTAGAGAAATGCAAATCAAAACTACAGTGAGGGCTTCCCTGGTGGTGCAGTGGTTGAGAGTCCACCTGCTGATGCAGGGGACATGGATTCGTGCCCTGATCCGGAAAGATCCCACATGCCGCAGAGCGGCTGGGCCCATGAGCCATGGCCCCTGAGCCTGCGTGTCCGGAGCCTGTGCTCCGCAACAGGAGAGGCCACAACAGTGAGAGGCCCGTGTACTGCAGAAAAAACAAACAAAAAAAACTACAATGACGTATCACCTCACACCAGTCAGAATGGCCATTATCAAAAAATCTAGAAACAATAAATGCTGGAAAGGGTGTGGTGAAAAGTGAACCCTCCTACACTGTTGGTGGCAATGTAAATTGATACAACCACTATGGAAAACAGTATGGAGGTTCCTTAAAAAACTAAAAATAGAACTACCATATTACCCAGCAATCCCACTGCTGGGCATATACCCTGAGAAAACCATAATTCAAAAAGAGACACGTACCCCAGTGTTCACTGCAGCACTATTTACAATACCCAGGACATGGAACCAACCTAAATGTCCATCGAGAGACGGATGAATGGATAAAGAAGATGTGGCACATATATACAATGGAATATCACTCAGCCATAAAAAGAAATGAAATTCAGTTATTTGTAGTGAGGTGGATGGACCTAGAGTCTGTCATACAGAGTGAAGTAAGTCAGAAAAACAAATACCATATGCTAACACATACATATGGAATCTAAAAAGAAAAAATGGTACTGATGAACCTAGTTGCAGGGCAGGAATAAAGAGGTAGACACAGACAATGGACGTGAGGACATGGGGTGGGAGGGCGAAGCTGGGGCGAAGTGAGAGTAACATCGACATATATACACTACCGAATGTAAAATAGTTGGCTGGTAGGAAGCAGCAGCATAGCACAGGGAGATTGGCTCAGTGCTTTGCGATGACCTAGAAGGGTGGGATAGGGAGGATGGGAGGGAGGCTTAAGAGGGAGGGGGATATGGGGACATGTGTATGCATATGTCTGATTTGCTTTGTTGTGCAACAGAAACTAACACAGCATTGTGAAGCAATTATACTCCAATAAAGATCTACTAAAAATAAAGTACCATTAATATCTTCAAAGAGATAAAAAGAAAAGAACAAGATACTATTTAAACAAAATTCATAGAACAAAAAAGGGCTCTTAAGGACATACAAAGGGCCAACATGCACAATTAAAAATGTTCAATATTCTTAGACTTTAAGGAAATACAAATTAAAACCACACTGAGATACTACTTTCCACTAATCTGAATGTGTGAAAATTAAGAAGACTCACAATACCACGCATTGGTAAGGAGGCAGAGCAACTAAACCTAGTGAAAGTAAAAAAACTGTATAACCACTTTGAAAAACTATTTGATGGTTTCTAATAAAGCTAAACATATACCTACTCTATGTCTCAACCATTCCACTATGCTCCTAGGTATATAAGATATATGAAAGCTTATGTCCAGAAAGACTTGCACAAAAATGTTTACAGCAGTTTTATTCATAATAGCCAAAACTAGGAAACTCAAATTTCCAACTGAAGAATAAATGATTATGTTCAATTCATACAGTAGAATACTACTCAGCAACAACTTGGATGAATATCACATCTCTCAGACATTTTTTGAGCAAAAAAAAAAAAAGCCAGATGCAAAAGGATACTATACGATGCCATTTATATTAAGTGTAAAAACAAACAAAACTAATATATCATGATAGAAATCAGAAAAGTGGATGCCTCTGGTGAGTAGAGAATGATTGATTGGAAAGAGGCATGAAACGCCTTTCTGGGGTGATGGAAATATTCCATATCTTGAATTGGGTAATAACATAATTGTAAAGCATTTGTCAGAAATCACTGAACTAAACATTTAAGATCTATATCTTGCTAGGAATGTAGATTACATGAGTGCATGTTTTTCAAACTCTTTGAAGTGTACACTTAAGATTTGTGCATTTTACCACATATAATTTTATCAAATGAAAATTTTCAGTAAAGAAAAAATTTGAGAGCTCTTAAAAATTAAAAAATGAGGGCTTTCCTGGTGGTGCCTGCCAATGAAGGGGACACGGGTTCGAGCTCTGGTCCGGGAAGATTCCACATGCCACGGAGCAACTAAGCCCATGCATCACAACTACTAAGCTTGCGCTCTAGAGCCTGCGAGCCACAACTACTGAGCCCACGTGCCACAACTACTGAAGCCCACGCACCTAGAGCCCATGCTCTGCAACAAGAGAAGTCACTGCAATGAGAAGCCCACATTACGCAACGAAGAGTAGCCCCCGCCCGCCACAACTAGAGAAAGCCCGCACACAACAAAAGCCCCAACGCAGCCAAAAATGAAATAAACAAAATTAATTAAAATTTTCAAAAAATGAGAGCAGAAAGACAAAGATCAATAGAAAAACTGTAAGGTAAGTTTAAAGAAATCTCCCCCAAAGCACTAAAAAGACAAAGATGGAAAAAGCTAAGAAAATTAGAGGATCAGTCCAGGAGGTCCAATATCCAAATAAGAGTTGCAAGAAGAAAGAAAATCTAAGAGAGGAAATCATCTATGAGATAATTTTTTTCATTTCCCAGAACTGAAAGAGATTAGCCTTCAGATTAAAGGAGCCCATTTTTAGCAATAAATAGGTGAAAACAGAGCCATATTAAAGGATATCACTCTGAAAATTCAGAATATTTTAGATAAAAATCCTATAATCTCCCAGAAACAGAAACAAATACAACGGTACAAGAATTAGAATGGCACTGGATATCTCAACAGCAAATGGGAAGCCCGGCTAAAAATGAAGCAATACTTTTTCAAAATTCTGAAGGAAAATGATTTCCAGGGACTTCCTTGGTGGTCCAGCAGTTGGGACTCTGCACTCCCAGTGCAGGGGGCCAGGGTTTGATCCCTGGTCAGGGAACTAGATCCTGCATGCTGCAACTAAGAGCCCGCATGGCACAACTAAAGATCCCAAGTGCTGCAACTAAAAGATCCCACACACTGCAACGAAGATCCTGCGTGCCACAACTAAGACCCAGCACAGGCAAATAATTAAACATTAAAGAAAAAAAGAAAGAAAAATGATTTCTAACTTAGAATTCTAACTCAGACAAACTTTAAGTATGGGGACAGATTTAAGATATTTTCAGATTTACAAATTTTAATAATTTACCTCTAATAAACTGTTGCTCAAAAAGTTCCTGGAGAAAACCAAAACAAGAAAAAATCCAAAAAGCAGAAGATATGGGAAAGAAGTAACAAAGATCTAGTAGTACAGGAGAAACCCCAGGATAAGGGTGAAGGGAGTTGCCAGGATCATAACCATGGACCAGGTTCAAAGAGGAGCCAATCTAGGGCTTCCCTGGTGGCGCAGTGGTTGAGAGTCCGCCTGCTTATGCAGGGGACACGGGTTCGTGCCCTGGTCCGGGAAGATCCGACATGCCGCGGAGCGGCTAGGCCCATGAGCCATGGCCGCTGAGCCTGCGCGTCCAGAGCCTGCGCTCCGCAAAAGAAAAAAAAGAGTAGCCAATCTAGTTTGAAGCCAGTCCAAAGGCTACACAAAAAACATTAGAAGCAACTGAAAACATTTGATAATCTTGAGAGGTGAGTATAGGGTTGAATTAGTGATACTTAGAATACTAAACAAACATAAATAAAACCACAATTATTAGCTCTAGGGAAAACAAAAAATTGTGCTAGAAAAGTAATCATAGCTCACTACATGACTTCGGCTGTGCATCATACGTACGTGGTCATAAGGTAAACACTGAATATTTATCTAACCAAGACTGCCATATAGCTGTAGTGTAGGATGAAGTAATAGGGAGAGGTGAAGAGGAAGTGACTAAGGGGGAACGGGGGAAGAAAGCTAAATTCACATGCTCCGAAGCGGGAAGTCAATAGATAATGCCTAGAATATAAAGTAGTCTCTTCTGAGAAGAAAATACCAAGGAAGATTAGGCAACTGCTTATTATTCAACAAATCTTATACAAACTACTTAACACTTTAAGCTATATGCATGTATAGCACCGATAAAAATAGACATCTCAGAAAAAACTAAAAGATATAAAACTGCATGTGTTATGATTTAAATAATATAAAACATTTATTTGAAAAAAGAGTAAAAGCAAATAATTAGCTGTGTTAGGTGACAGGACCATTAGTGAAATTCTCTCCCTTGTCCAGTCTTTCAGTAATACTACTGTATTGCTTTTATAATTTTTAAGCAAATTTTACAAAAGTGCTATTGGCTGTTAGGTGACATCCCTGTTTGCCTTTATTTACAATGCTCCATCCTTCTCTATAGATACCACCCTACTTTTTACAATGACACCTGAACGCCTAATCATCTTTTGTGACTTAGTTAAAACATCACCTTCCTCTTTCCTTTCATCCCCAAACTACTCTCTCCTTCACGACCCTGCTTTATCTTGTATGAATAATAAGCTCCTGAAGGTTGTATCATGTCTTATTTGTCTTGATACACCTAGCACTCAGCACAGAGCCTAGAACAGTTTGCAGGCATTTAATAAATAATCATTCAATTATTTATTTATTTCAATAAGAAATCTAAGTGCTTTTGTCAAATCAAACAGACCATAACATTTTTAAAAAAGGAGCTAAAAAATTACACACAGAAGAGACTTTTAAAAGGGAAATATAATTTCTTACTATTAAATTTCATTTTTTCTACTTTAACATTTTAAAAATAATCTACCTTTTACTTCTCTATATAACTCAGGTTGACAAAGTATTATTCAAATCTTTAATAGGAACTTACCTAGATCACCTCAAGGATAAACTCAAAACGTCTTAAATTCTTCATAAGCTAATGAAAGAGGCAGATATCAGATGATTCTCTAAACTTTGATGTTGAAGAGAATGTATTATATGTTTTAGAAATTTTTTTTCAATTATATTGATCAACAACAAGCTCTTAACCTGATCAGATTCTCTCAACACAAACACGTTGAATGGTGATGCCAACAAATAGCCTCAATTTTTCTGCTACACAAAAAACTTTAAAAAGCTATTAATGGCAAAGGATATAAATTAATAAGAGCTGTTGAAAGCTTCATAAAACACTAATCTATTTTTATGAAACAACTGGCTAGAAAACACACAAAAAGCATTTACATATTAACCTGAAAATTTAACCTTAAAAAAGTCACAAAAAACTTTACAACGGGACTTTAATCCCATTGGAATACCAAAAGAAATGGAACTCCTTATTACAGCTAAATATGAAACAAACATAGGTCACTTATGAAGTGGCCTAAAACGTGATGCTGTCTTTTTTTTTTCTTTTTTTTTTTTGGTAATAAGAAAAATAATTTTTAAAATACAACTTAAACTTTTTTGAAAAACACAGATATACAAAGAGACAATAAAAATCACCTTCAACCTCACAGCACAGTGATAACCTGTCAATCTGTTAATGTTTTGCAATATATTCTTCAAATTTGTTTTCCTTTACATGTATATAATTTTTACAAACATGAGATCATACATTATATTACTTCATGTTTTCCTCACTATACCATACTGTGAACAGCATTCCATGTTATTAAGTATTCTTCTACAGTATCAGTTTTAATGGGCATATGATATTCATTGTGTGGATATAACATAATTCTAATCTACTGGTTCACTCCGCGGCATGTGGGATCTTCCCAGTCCCGGACACGAACTCGTGTCCCCTGCATCGGCAGGCGGACTCTCAACCACTGCGCCACCAGGGAAGCCCCCATAATTCTTTTTTAATTATTAACAATCTAAAACAAATAATTATTACTAAATCTTTTTGGTGAAAAAAGAATATCTTTGTTAATCAGTTCCACAAGGTAGGTAAGAAACGAAAAGCATCTAAAAAACTACCCACAGAACGTAAGCACATCATACACTGTCTACATTAAAAGCAGTAAGCTTGGGACTTCCCTGGTGGTCCAGTGGTTAAGAATCCGCCTGCCAATGCAGGGGACACGGGTTTGATCCCTAGTCTGGGAAGATCCCACATGCCATGGTGCAACTAAGCCCGTGCGCCACAACTACTGAGCCTGTGCTCTAGAGCCCGCACGCCACAACTACTGAGCCCGCAAACCACAAGTACTGAAGCCCGCACACTCTAGAGCCCGCATGCTGCAACTACTGAAGCCCGCACGCCTAGAGCCCATGCTCTGCAACAAGAAAAGCCACAGCAATGAGAAGCCTGCGCACTGCGACGAACAGCCCCTGCTGGCCACAACTAGAGAAAGCCCGCGCGCATCTACAAAGACCCAGCACAGCCAAAAATAAATTAATTTTTTAAAAAGGCAGTAAGCTCGTAGAATTTTTAAGTGTAAGAAAAGACTGAGGTTATATAGGTAAGCCTCACGTCCTTTTCTCTACAAACCGCATACACATTTATTCCTTTCTTGAGAAATCAAAGAAATTCCACACGCATGAATTTGTTACTACAGCTTAGCTGAATAACCCGAGTCCCCCCAAAACACAGCTCAAATTTCAGTCATTACATTATATTAACTATAAATAATTGCATAAAGCACAAATTTCACTGCTATCTCCTCAGTGCACAAATCCCTATGTAAACAAAAGATAGACATCATGATCAGTGACCAACAGTGTCACTTCTTTAAATGTCTGTCCATAACTGGTCACTCAGCATCTGTTATTTAGTTCTCATGTGGAGAGCAAAGGTAGTTACGTAATAAATCCACATTATAGTTTATGAAAATGGAGAATCAAAAGAGGGAACTCTCCAACAAAGATTAAAATGTAGAAAATAAATGAACTGATAATGCTAAATTCAAATTGAACATAAATGGAGATTTAGAAGAAACAGCTGACCCTGGAAATATTGACATTGCTACCTTTCAAGAGACACTAGATATGCATTTAGAGGAACTTAGTGAAAGGTAAATAAGGAAAGTAGTTGTGTTGAAAAGGATGAAGATGTCCCAGAGGAAGCAGCACTGGCAAAAAAACAAAAACAAAAAAACTTTTAAGTAACCCTCAGAGGTACTTTCACAACATTGAAAAGAGAAAAAGTGTTGGAAGTAACCCATACTTAGAAAGGACTATGACAATTCATCAAAGAAAAGATGCCCACTCCATATTTTAAGTTATACAACAAGAAGGAAGCTTGAAACTACTCCTGATAGGTTTTTTACAAAGAAATTTTTTAAAGTTCTGATCATTTAAGTTATAGTGTACTAAATAAACAGTATTATTGAGCATTTAAAGAAATATCTGTAATGCACCATACATTATACAGCCCAATGCCAGAATTTGCATTCTAGGACCAAACACATATATACACACCCATAAAGTGTATAAATAACACATACTAAATTATGTCTTTGGTTAATACTGTTTTTCCTTTTCCTATTTTAAATGCAGTAGAGCTGAGTACATTCCATGTATAAGGCCAGAGTTATGATTACCCTTATCCCATCAACACTGGTAGAGGTAATCTGACAGAAAGCTGCAGAAGTAAGTCTAACATGACAATCAGAATTGAGATGTGAATTCTAAGCACAAAAATGACAGTAGGAGGAAAGTGAAAAAAGTAAATAATAATTTTGACCTGTCATTTTTAATTTTCCCAACAAATCTTTAACTTCTAAACTAATTCGGAAAGAAAGGATAATTCATATCTTCCAACATACATAATCAAAAAGCAGTAACTCAGAATATGCACTGCATTTTCGTTATCACTCAGTTTTTTTGCCAATTATACTCTGATTTTTAATTTTATGAAAAGGAACAACTTTTTTAAAATGAAGAACATTTGGGACTTCCCTGGTGGCACAGTGGTTAAGAATCTACCTGCCAAGGCAGGGGACATGGGTTCGAGCCCTGGTCCAGGAAGATCCCACATGTCATGGAGCAACTAAGCCTGTGCGCCATGACTACTGAGCCTGTGCTCTAGAGCCCAAGTGCTACAATTACTGAGCCCGCATGCCACAACTACTGAAGCCCACGGCCTAGAGCCCGCGCTCCGCAACAAGAGAAGCCCCCGCAACGAGAAGCCCATGCACCTTAACAAAGAGTAGCACCTGTTCTCCACAACTAGAGAAAGCCTGCCTGCAGCAATGAAGACCCAACACAGCCAAAAATAAATAAAATTAAATCTTAAAAAAAAAAAAACTACAAGGAGATACTACTTCACATCCACTAGGATGACTAAAATAAGACAGATAACAAGTGTAGACAAGGATGTGGAAAAACCGTAACCCTCATACCTTGCTGGTGGGAGTGTAAAATAGTGCAGCCACTTTGGAAAACAGATTGGCAGTTCCTCAAACTGTTAAGTATCGAGGTACCATATGACCCAGAAATTCCACTCCTAGGTATATACTCAAAAGAACTGAAAGCAGGGACTCCAACAGACCTTTGTACACCCATGTTCATAGCAGCATTATTCACAATAACAAAAAGGTAGAAACAATTCAAATGTCCAGATGAATGGATAAACAAAATGTAGTATATTCATTATTATTAATAATATACATATTATTCAGCCATAAAAAGGAATGAAATCTGCTACATGCTACAACATGGATGAACCCTGAAAATATTATGTTAAGTGAAATAAGACATGAAAGGATAAACACTGCATGATTCCACTTATTAGAGGTACCTAGAACACGCAAATTCAGAGACAGAAAGTAGAACAGAGGTAATTACCAGGGGCTAGGGGGTGGCGGAGGAGGGGTTATTATTTAATAATTATAGAGTTTCTGTTTGGGATGATGAATAAGTTCTAGAAGTAGATACTGGTGATGGTTGCACAACATTATGAATGTACTTAATACCAGTGAATTATGCATTTTTAAATGGTTCAAAGAGTAAAGTTAATATTATGTATAGTTTACCATAGTAATAATAAATGACTGAAGTCAGAAAAAAACCAAAATTATGTACATACCTGAGTCTGTGAAGATGAGACAAAAATTCACATGAAACATTTCAGAAGTCCCTTACAACAATGCTAAGACAGTTGAAAATACAATACTGGTCAAAAGGCTATGTTCCAGGCTTCCCTGGTGGCGCAGCGGTTGAGAGTCCGCCTGCCGATGCAGGGGACATGGGTTCGTGCCCCGGACCAGGAAGATCCCACATGCCGCGGAGCGGCTAGGCCCGTGAGCCACAACTACTGAGCCTGCGCGTCTGTAGCTTGTGCTCCGCAGCAAGAGAGGTCGCGACAGTGAGAGGTCCGCGTACCGCAAAAAAAAAAAAAAAAAAGGCTATGTTCCTACTGCAATTACATAACTGAGTATAATTTTTGCTTTCTATCTCATATGTATGAGAAAAGTATATTATTTTACTTGTTAATGTTAGGAATACACACACAGCTTTTAGAAAGGGTTTTACAGAAGTGCAAATGTCAAATTAGATTTTTTTTTTAACTATTGGAAATACCTGTGAAGGACTTAATAAATGTGAAAACTTTAAAAGGCTGAAAAATCCACTTGCAGTGTTTCCACTTGCATAGGGAAATATGTAAACATCTATCATTCCAGGTATAAGGACTCAGGATACTAAGATAAACATAAAAATCTACCCTTTCAACTTAGCTTACCCCTGCCAGGATCACAAAGGCACTGGTGAGAAGTAGACATTTTGGGTGCATTTTCAAATCCTCAAACTGACACAAATATATAAGATGAGAAAAGTCTTCTAAATCGCAGTGCAACCTACAATTGTCTATCTTCTAATAAATTCTTCTAACACATACAGAACTGCCATACAGTGCAGTTCTCTTGGACCTATAATTGTAACCTTCAGTCACATTTCTATAAACTTGCAAATTGGGAGTTTGAGGTATGAGCCACATGTTATTTAAACATTCAGATGAAGACATGGAAATGAAATTTACAAGGTGCAGTTGTCCCTTGGTATCTGTGGGGGACTAGTTCCAGGAGCCCCTGTGGATACCAAAATCCACAGATGCTCAAGTCCTTTACATTAAATGGTGCAGTACAATGAATACAGTCAGCCCTCCTTATCCGCAGATGCAAAACCCAAGGAGGACAGAGGACCAACCGTATATCTTAAGATAAAACTAAATAAGAAATAACTACTGATTTTAAAATGCAACACATCATCATATAAAGACACCAATGACTGTAACCATCTGCTTCTCTTGATCACCAAACAAATGCTGAACATCTATCTGTGCTTAAAACAGTACAAAGTGGGTTTTTGTTGTTGTTGTTTTTTATTGGGGTACAGTTGTTTCACAATGTTGTGTTAGTTTCTACTATATAGTGAGTGAAATAGAGTTTCCTGTGCTATAGAGCAGGTTCTCATTAATTATCTATTTTATACATATCAGTGTATATATATCAATCCCGATCTCCCAATTCATCCCAACCCCCCAATGTTTTATTTTTTTAAAGATTCCTCCTGGGCTTCCCTGGTGGCACAGTGGTTGAGAGTCCGCCTGCTGATGCAGGGGACCCGGGTTCATGCCCTGGTCCGGGAGGATCCCACGTGCCGCGGAGCAGCTGGGCCCGTGAGGCGTGGCTGCTGAGCCTGCACATCCGGAGCTTGTGCTCCGCAGCGGGAGAGGCCACAGCAGTGAGAAGTCCACGTACAGCAAAAAAAAAAAAAATTCCTCCTCAAGAAATTTGCAATCTAGCGGGAAGATTAAATTAATAAACATAAAACAATACCATATGTATGTAAAAATATTAAAATAACAAGGATACAAATTAAGAGTCACAGGAATTCAAAAGTGGTAAGTGCTGGATAGTCCAGGAACATTCCAGAGAAGAAGGTACAATTTAGGCAAAGTCTAGAAGTCCAGAAAGATGGGTAGAATCAAATGAGAACAAACCCTTCATATTCTAGCCTCATCTTGCCTGTCCAACACTCTGTACAATATAAAATTATTAGAATAAATGAAAGCAGAGAAAATGTCACCCAGGCAAATGACAGAAATATGAAATGAGGAGTACCAACCAATTAGCCCACATAATGCATACTGTAGAGAAGTTAAATTTTTTTAACTAGGTAAAAAGTGTGGTAAATTATATGAAAAAAAGTTTCCAAAAATTGCATGGACTTTTGACATGACTTTCCCTTATTTTCTATTCATATCAGTAAGTATTTACTGTTTATGAGAAACGTGTCTCAGAACCAATCAAACCAATGCTCATCTGAAAAAAGTGGGCACTCAAACTTAATCAAAGGTACTAATTATAACACAAATTAGAAATCTACTAGTCCTGGGACTTCCCTGGTGGTGCAGTGGTTAAGAATCTGCCTGCCAATGCAGGGGACACAGGTTCGAGCCCTGGTCCGGGAAGATCCCACAAGCTGCGGAGCAACTAAGTCCATGCACCACAACTACTGAGCCTGTGCGCCACATACTGAGCCCACACGGCCCAACTACTGAAGCTTGTGTGCCCTAGGGCCCGTGAGCCTCAACTACTGAGCCCATGCGCCGCAACTACTGATGCCCGCGTGCTCTAGGGCCCATGTGCCACAACTACTGACTCCACATGCTGCAACTACTGAAGCCCACACACCTAGAGCCCATGCTCCACAACAAGAGAAGCCACTGCAATGAGAAGCCCACACACCACAACGAAGGATAGCCCACACGTGCCGCAACTAAAGAAAGGCCTAGCAGAGCAACGAAGCCAAAAAAATAAATTAAAAAAACAAACAAACAAAAAGACTCTGAGATCCCAATGCAGGGGGTCGGGATTCAATCCCTGGTCAGGAAACTAGATCCCACAGGCATGCCGCAACTAAGAGTTCGCATGCCGAGACCTTCAAGATGGCAGAGGAGTAAGACCTGGAGATCACCTTCCTCCCCACAAATACATCAGAAATACATCTACATGTAGAACAACCCCTACAGAACACCTACTGAACGCTAGCAGAAGACCTCAGACTTCCCAAAAGGCAAGAAATTCCCCACGTACCTGGGTAGGGCAAAGGAAAAAAGAAAAACCAGAGACAAAAGAATAGGGACGGGACCTGCACCTCTGGGAGGTAGCTGTGAAGGAGGAAAAGTTTCCACACACTAGGAAGCCCATTCACTGGCGGAGACGGTGGGTGGCGGGAGGGGAAGGGCAAGCTTCAGAGCCACGGAGGAGAGCTCAACAACAGAGGTTCAGAGGGCAAAGTGGAGAGATTCCCGCACAGAGGATCCGTGCCGACCAGGACCAGCACTCACCAGCCTGAGAGGCTTGTCTGCTTACGCTCCGGGGCGGGTGGGGGCTGGGAGCTGAGGCTCTGGCTTCGGAGGTCAGATCCCAGGGAGAGGACTGGAGTTGGCTGCGTGTACACAGCCTGAAGGGGGATAGTGCGCCACAGCTAGCCGGGAGGGAGTCCAGGAAAAAGTCTGGACCTGCCTAAGGGGCAAGAGATCATTGTTTTGGGGAGAGTGAAGAGAGGGGATTCAGAGTAATGCCTAAATGAGCTCCAGAGACGGGCACAAACCGCGGCTATCAGCGCAGACCCCAGAGACGGGCATGAAATGCTAAGGCTGCTCCTGCAACCACCAAGAAGCCAGTGTGCAAGCACAGGTCACTATCCACACCTCCCCTCCAGGAAGCCTGTGCAGCCCGCGCAGCCCGCCACTGCCAGGGTCCCGTGATCCACAGACAACTTCCCTGGGAGAACACACGGCACACCTCAGGCTGTTGCAATGTCATGTCTGCCTCTGCCGCCGCAGGCTCGCCCCGCAGTCCGTACCCCTCCCTCCCCCTGGCCTGAGTGAGCCAGAGCCCCCGAATCAGCTGCTCCTTTAACCCCATCCCGTCTCAGCGAAGAACAGTTGCCCTCAGGCAACCTACGTGCAGAGGCGGGGCCAAATCCAAAGCTGAACCCCAGGAACTCCGGGAACAAAGAAGAGAAAGGGAAATCTCTCCCAGCAGCCTCGAGAGCAGTGGATTAAATCTCCACAATCAACTTGATGTACCCTGCATCTGTGGAATACCTGAATAGACAACGAATCATCCCAAAATTGAGGCAGTGGACTTTGCGAGCAACTGTAGACTTGGGGTCTGCTTTCTGCATCTAATTGTTCCTGGCTTAATGTTCATCTTAGTTTAGTATTTAGAGTTTATTATCATTGGTAGATTTATTGATTTGGTTGCTCTCTTCCTCTTTTTTTTATATATAGATATATATTTTTTTATTTTTCTCTTTTTGTGAGTGTGTATGTTTCTTTCTGTGATATCTTAGTTTAGTATTTAGAGTTTATTATCATTGGTAGATTTATTGATTTGGTTGCTCTCTTCCTCTTTTTTTTACATATAGATATATATTTTTTTATTTTTCTCTTTTTGTGAGTGTGTATGTTTCTTTCTGTGATTCTGTCTGTATAGCTTTGCTTTTACCATTTGTCCTAGGGTTTTGTCTGTCCGTTTTTTTTGTTTTTGTTTTTGTTTTTTTTACTATAGTTTTAGCGCTTGTTACCACTGGTGGATTTGTTTTTTGGTTTGGTTGCTCTCTTCTTTCTTTTTTTTCTTACTTTTTAATTTTTTTCAACAAATAACATAAACTCTGCAAGCCAGAAGGGAGTGGCAGGACATATTTAAAGTGATGAAAGGGAAAAACCTACAACCAAGATTACTCTACCCAGCAAGGATCTCATTCAAATTCACTGGAGAAATTAAAACCTTTACAGACAAGCAAAAGCTAAGAGAATTCAGCACCACCAAAGCAGCTTTACAACAAATGCTAAAGGAATTTCTCTAGGCAGGAAACACAAGAGAAGGAAAAGATCTGCAATAACAAACCCTAAACAATTAAGAAAATGGTAACAGGAACATACATGTCGACAATTACCTTAAATATAAATGGATTAAATGCTCCAACCAAAAGACACAGACTGGCTGAATGGATACAAAAACAAGACCCATATATATGCTGCCTACAAGAGACCCATTTCTACCTAGGGACACATACAGACTGAAAGTGAGAGGATGGAAAGAGATATTCCATGCAAATGGAAATCAAAAGAAAGCTGGAGCAGCACTTCTCATATCAGACAAAATAGACTTTAAAATAAAGACTGTTAAAAGAGACAAAGAAGGACCCTACATAATGATCAAGGGATCAATCCAAGAGGAAGATATAACAGTTGTAAATATTTACGCACCCAACATAGGAGCACCTCAATACATAAGGCAAGTGCTAACAGCCATAAAAGGGGAAATCGACAGTAACACAATCACAGTAGAGGACTTTAACACGTCACTTTCACCAATGGACAGATCATCCAAAATTAAAATAAATAAGGAAACACAAGCTTTAAATGATACATTAAACAAGATGGACTTAATTGATATTTATAGGACATTCCATCCAAAAAATCCCAGAACACACTTTCTTCTCAAGTGCTCATGGAACATTCTCCAGGACAGATCATATCTTGGGTCACAAAACAAGCCTTAGTAAATTTAAGAAAATTGAAATCGTATCAAGTATCTTCTGTGACCACAACGCTATGAGACTAGATATCAATTACAGGAAAAAAATCTGTAAAAAAAATACCAACATAGGGAGGCTAAACAATACACTACTAAATAACCAAAACACCACTGAAGAAATCAAACAGGAAATCAAAATACACCTAGAACCAAATGACAATGAAACACAACGACCCAAAACCTATGGGATGCAGCAAAAGCAGTTCTAAGAGAGAAGTTTATAGCAATACAATCCTACCTCAAGAAACAAGAAACAACTCAAATAAAAAACCTAACCTTACACCTAATGCAATTAGAGAAAGAAGAACAAAAATACCCCAAAGTTAGCAGAAGGAAAGAAATCATAAAGATCAGATCAGATATAAATGAAAAAGGAATGAGGAAACAATAGCAAAGATCAAAAAAACTAAAAGCTGAATCTTTGAGAAGATAAAAAAAAATTGATAAACCATTAGCCAGACACAACAAGAAAAAAAGGGGGAAGACTCAAATCAATAGAATTAGAAATGAAAAAGGAGAAGTAACAACTGACAATGCAGAAATACAAAGGATCATGAGAGATTACTACAAGCAACTCTATGCCAATAAAATGGACAACCTGGAAGAAATGGACAAATTCTTAGAAATGCACAACCTGCCAAGACTGAACCAGGAAGAAACAGAAAATATGAACAGACCAATCACAACTAATGAAATAGAAACTGTGATTTAAAATCTTTCAACAAACAGAAGTCCAGGACCAGACGGCTTCACAGGCGATTAGACAAGGTTGTCCACTCTCACCACTATTATTCAACATAGTTGGAAGTTTTAGCCACAGCAATCAGAAAAGAAAAAGAAATAAAAGGAATCCAAATCAGAAAAGAAGAAGTAAAGCTGTCACTGTTTGCAGATGACATGATACTATACATAGAGAATCCTAAAGATGCTACCAGAAAACTACTACAGCTAATCAACGAATTTGGTAAAGTAGCAGGATACAAAATTAATGCACAGAAATCTCTTGCATTGCTATAATGATGAAAAATCTTGATGATACAAATAGATGGAGAGATATACCATGTTCTTGGATTGGAAGAATCAACATTGTGAAAATGACTATACTACCCAAAGCAAACTACAGATTCAATGCAATCCCTATCAAACTACCAATGGCATTTATTACAGAACTACAACAAAAAATGTCACAATGTGTATGGACACACAAAAGATTCCGAAGAGCCAAAGCAATCTTGAGAAAGAAAAACAGAGCTGGAGGAATCAGGCTCCCGGACTTCTGACTATACTACAAAGCTACAGTAATCAAGACAGTATGGTACTGCAACAAAATCAGAAATATAGATCAATGGAACAGGATAGAAAGCCCAGAGATAAACCCACACACATATGGTCACCTTATTTTTGATAAAGGAGGCAAGAATATACAATGGAGCTGGATTAAAGACCTAAATGTTAGGCCAGACACTATAAAGCTCTTAGAGGAAAACATAGGTAGAACACTCTATGACATAAATCACAGCAAGATCCTTTTTGACCCACCTCCTAGAGAAATGGAAATAAAAATAAACATGGAAACCATAAACAAGATGAAAGACAACCCTCAGAATGGGAAAAAATATTTGCAAATTAAGCAAGTGACAAAGTATTAATCTCCAAAACATACAAGCAATTCATGCAGCTCAATATCAAAAAAAGAAACAACCCAATCCAAAAATGGGCAGAAGACCTAAATAGACATTTCTCCAAAGAAGATATACAGATTGCCAACAAACACATGAAAGAATGCTCAACATCATTAATTATTAGAGAAATGCAAATCAAAACTACAATGAGATATCATCTCACACCGGTCAGAATGGCCATCATCAAAAAATCTACAAACAATAAATGCTGGAGAGGGTGTGGAGAAAAGGGAACCCTCTTGCACTGTTGGTGGGAATGTAAATTGATATAGCCACTATGGAGAACAGTATGGAGGTTCCTGAAAAAACTAAAAATAGAACTACCATACGACCCAGCAATCCCACTACTGGGCATATACCCTGAGAAAACCATAATTCAGAAAGAGACATGGACCACAATGTTCATTGCAGCTCTATTTACAACAGCCAGGACAGTGAAGCAACCTAAGTGTCCATCGACAGATGAATGGATAAAGAAGATGTGGCACATATATACAATGGAATATTACTCAACCATAAAGAAACGAAATTGAGTTATTTGTAGTGAGGTGGATGGACCTAGAGTCTGTCATACAGAGTGAAGTAAGTCAGAAAGAGAAAAACAAATACCATATGCCAACACATATATATGGAACCTAAAAAACAAACAAACAAAAAGGTTCTAATGAACCTAGGGTCGGGACAGGAATAAAGACACAGATGTAGAGAATGGACTTGAGGACACAGGGAGGGGCAAGGGTAAGCTGGGATGAAGTGAGAGAGTGGCATGGACGTATATACACTACCAAATGTAAAATAGATAGCTCTTGGGAACCAGCCGCATAGCACAGGGAGATCAGCTTGGTGTTTTGTGACCACCTAGAGGGGTGGGATAGGGAGGGTGGGAGGGAGATGCAAGAGGGAGGAGATATGGGGATATATGTATATATATATTTAGCTGATTCACTTTGTTATGAAGCAGAAACTAACACACCATTGTAAAGCAATTATACTCCAATAAAGATTTTTTAGAAAACTAAAAATTAAAAAAAAAAGAAGTTCACATGCCACAACTAAGGAGCTGGCAAGCCACAACTAAGGAGCCCACGAGCCCCCACTAAGGAACCAGCGAACCGCAACCAAGGAGCCCGTAAGCCGCAACGAATGAGCCACCTGCCACAACTAAGACCTGGCGCAACCGAATAAATTAAATAAATAAATAAATATTTTTAAAAGAAATCTACTAGTCCTTGCATATAAGGTCATGTTTCTGTTTTCCTTCGTATCTTCTACGGAGTGCTTTGTGGATTCATGTAATGTTAGTTTAGGCCAGTTTTTAACCCAATTTTAAATGTTTATATTCCTGGAACATTTAAATAGTTGCATAAATGTCATGAAACAACCATAATTTATCCTGTAAAAATACAATTTACCAGATTATTGCTACTAGCTTTATTCTGTGAGCTTTCTCCTTTATTCAAAAGGCACTAAGTTGTCCCATTCATTCAGTCAACATTTTAATAAGCCCTACCAGGCACCTTCTAGACCCCAGAGTTCTCATTCTGAAGGATTTCAGAACTCAACATAAAGTAGAGGAGACAGCCAATTAAACCAGCAGCTATAATGCAGCAGGATAACTACTATAATAAAAGTATATTACAGCAGGAGAGAAAGTAGGAGCAATATCAGGGAAGGCTTCTAAAAGGACTTGATGCCTGCATTTAGTTTTGATGGATGAGGATCTAGTAAGGCAGATAGTTCAGGGAAAAAGATGCATGTAAATTCATTGATGAGCATGTACTTCATGCCAGCCTCTATGTCAGCTTCTAGAAATGAAAATAATACATTGACGCTAATTCAAGATACTAGTAATCTTCTCAAGAATTTACTTCATAGAGAAAAGGCTTAAAATTTGGTCTTAAAAATGAGTTCACACTCAATTTTTTTTAATGAGTTCACTGTGCACAAAAAAGTAAATATTGCATGATTCTATTCATACGAGACTCAAAAATAAGCAAAACTAATCTACAGTGATAGAAGTCAAAACAATGGTTACCTCTGAAGGGCAGTATCAGCTGGGAGAGGTTAGGAGGGAACCTACTGGGGCGGTGGGAATGTTCTTTATCTTGGTTTTGCATGGTGGTTACTTGGGTACATACCTAAAATTGCATCAAGCTGTACAGTGAGATTTTGGTGTATGTAAGTAATGAAGGGAGGCATTCCCAGATCTAGGAAGCAGCATTTTCAAAGGCACAGAGTATTCAGACAAGGACCAAATCACAGAAACTACCAGGGCTTGCCATGCTAAAAAGACTGACTTCAAACCATGTGTACCTTCCACTGAAAGGCACTTGAGTAAAATGATCAGATGTACATTTCAGAAAGACTATTCCAGATGTATAATGGATTGGAGGGGTATGAGACTAATAGTCCAGGGAACAGATGAAGCCCTTTTCTAAAGCAATGACTTTAAAGGTGGAGAAGAAACAGAAGATAATAAGAAGGTAGCACCAAAAGGACACTGTGACTGATTAAATGTGAACAGAGGAAAGAAAGAGTCTCAACTGATGACTAGGTTTCTGGCTTGGGCCCGAAGTTGCATTTAGTTTTGGACTCTACTGAAATAATATAAGAAACATGCTCCACTCAAAATGGAACATTTTTCTATGAGATGTTATTCATTGCCAAGTGTTTATTCAGTTGATGTCCTATTTTCCTTTATTATTTAAATATATTTGCTTGGGACTTCCCTGGGTGGCGCAGTGGTTAGAAATCTGCCTGCCAATGCAGGGGACACGGGTTCGAGCACTGGTCCTGGAAGATCCCACATGCCGCGGAGCAACTAAGCCCGTGCACCACAACTACTGAGCCTGCACTCTGAAGCCTAAGAGCCACAACTACTGAGGTCCATGCACCTAGAGCCCGTGCTCCGCAACGGGAGAGGCCAGCGCAACGAGAAGCCCGCACACTAGCCCCCACTTGCCACAACTAGAGAGGACCCACGCGCAGCAACGAAGACCCAACACAGCTATAAATAAAAATTTTTTTAAATAAATATATTTGCTTGGCAATCATCTGTCAACTTCAGTTTGAATCTCCATGGTACCAGCGATGTGACAATATAAAATGTTTCCACCATTAGGTAATTGCTCCTTACTACACCTCTAAGCCTACAAAGAATAAGCAATTTGTCCCTCCATAATCAGCTGTAAAGAGGTATTCTCAAGTCAGCATCTCTGACAAAATGAATAACTTCTGATCTATAAAATTCTATACAGTGAAAGATTTCATTTATAGATGCTTACATAAACTAAAGAATCTCTAAACCAAATTTATTAATCAAACAACTGTTCCAAACCCACCACAGCTTCCTACCACAGCTATTCACCAACAGATTCCAAAACCAACTTTAAAGCAGAGCCAAAAATGACATAATAACATGCCTAATACAACTAACTTTTTAAAAGCAAAAGATACATTTAAATACATATATACTACAGATAAGAAAACATGAGTTTTAAGCCTCTGGGCACACACACATGAGCACACACACATATCTGAACCAATTTTCCTCTAAAAATTCAATCTGGTTTTTAGAAAAGATTGCTTTGATATGTAATTCACTCATTCAACAAATATGTATTGATTAGCTAATGTGTGACAGGCACTGTGCAAGTGCTAGGAATACAGCAGTGAGTAAGACACGCCCCCACCCTCATGGAGTTTTATACCCTAGTGGTATATGATCATGAAAACTGTATTCTGGGGCAATGTCTTCCTCCTACCCCAGTCTCTAAGTGAACACTGCAGTGAATGTGCCCTGAGCCTTAAATTAAGTATAAGGATTAATAAAAAGGAACTTCAAAATAATTAGTTGGTAAAAACATAGAAGGCCTCTCGGAAATTAAAAAGTAGAGATATAAGAATTATTTTTAAAAAAGCACCAGACTGGGGACTTCCCTGGCGGTCCAGTGGTTAAGACTCTGTGCTTCCACTGCAGGGGGCACAGGTTCGATCCCTGTCCACTGCCCGGCAGGCGGGTTCGATCCCTGGTCAGGGAACCAAGATCCCGCAAGCTGCACTGTGGTGTCCCACCAAAATGGAAGAGTAGATCAAGAAAGAGGAAACAAAGAATACAGACAACAGGATCCAACACAGGACAGCGAAGGAAATCCCCAGAATAATGGTGAGGAAGATCCCAGGATGGCAGCCATGCTTTAAGCACAAAGGCAAAAGGTACAGATTGGAGCAGGCCAGAAAGTTCCAGGAAAAGTTTTTTCTAATATGGTGAACTGAGTGAACACCTGATGTATATTAACATATGGAGTAGGGACTTCCCTGGTGGCGCAGTGGTTGAGAATCCACCTGCCAATGCAGGCGACACAGTTTCGATTCCTGGTCTGGGAAGATCCCACATGCCGCAGAGCAACTAAGCCCATGTGCCACAACTACTGAAGCCCATGCTCCTAGAGCCTGTGCTCCGCAACAAGAGAAGCCACTGCTGTGAGAAGGCTGTGCACGGCAACTAGAGAAAGCCCGCGTGCAGCAACAAAGACCCAACACAGCCAAAACTAAATAAATAAATAAATATTATTATTTTTTTTTTTTTTGCGGTACGCGGGCCTCTCACTGTTGTGGCCTCTCCCGTTGCGGAGCACAGGCTCCGGACGCACAGGCTCAGCGGCCATGGCTCACGGGCCCAGCCGCCTGCGGCACGTGGGATCTTCCCGGACCGGGGCACGAACCCACGTCCCCTGCATCGGCAGGCGGACTCTCAACCGCTGCGCCACCAGGAAAGCCCAGTAAATTATTTTTTAAAAAAACAAAACATATGGAGTAGATTTAACATTTGTTGGTAACTTTGGCGGTTGAATTATAGTAAATAGAAACCTAAGCAAATAATATAAAAAGCAATTATTAAAGGAAATATTTAAGAGGAAATCAAGTGTACAGGAAAGGAAAAGTAATCCTAGTATATTAAATTGCTTAGCTGTGAACAGCATTTACAAAGGCCTAATTATGTAAATAGCGAACAATGATCCGTAACCAAAATTAAAATATGCATATATTAAGATAAGGAAATGGGAGGATAGGAGCACGTGTGTCCTTTGAGGACTGGTAGCAGTATAGAAAAAGAGCCAAGTCCTCATCTTTAATAGTGGGAACACAATAAATACTTCCTTAAATGGAAAAAAAAAGTAGCAATACAAGCATATAATTTCAAGACATAAAGACCAAATTAATAAATTTAGGGACTTCCCTGGCGGTGCAGTGGCTAAGAATCCATCTGCCAATGCAGGAGACATGGGTTCGAGCCCTGGGCCAGGAAGATCCCACATGCCGCGGAGCAACTAAGCCCCTGAGCAACTAAGCCCCTGCACCACAACTGCTGAGCCCTCAACCTAGAGCCCGCGAGACACAACTACTGAGCCTGCGTGCCATAACCACTGAAGCCCACGTGTCTAGAGCCCGTGCTCCTCAACAAGAGAAGCCACGACAATGAGAAGCCCACGCACAGCAACGAAGAATAGCCCCCGCTCGTCGCAACTAGAGAAAGCCCACGTGCAGCAACGAAGACCCAATGCAGCCCAAAATAAATAAATTTTTTAATTTTTAAAAAAATAAATTGCTTCAAAAAAATCACTTCATGAGCAAAATTATTAAATATTATATATTACTAAAAGACATTCTTAAGAGTTCATAAGCATAATACTTACCTCCATACTAGTCTCTCAATGACTACTCAGGACTTTACATTATTAGGTATAAACTTAAATATCTGAACTAAACAGACAAAATTACCTATTACTTTTAAGGCTCCCAGGTTCTTAACTATGATTCAAAACCTTTAGCAATTTTTTTCAAAGATTTTCAAAGCTGATGAAAGGAAAAGAAATTCTGAGATGGACTGCTCAGTATACTCAATCCCTGTCAATACTCCACTCTTTACCCCCCAACCTCACAAACATTATGCAGTTCTCCAAATCTTCTCTCCATCATTTGTATATTCACCCAGTCATGCAATATTTGCTGAGCACAAAATACACCAGGCACTGAACCTATCTTGGCACTGGGGATTCAGCATCATGACTGACGAAAAACATAATAATCACAAATTATGAACTATACAGAATAGTGCAATACTGACAGAAGACCACTTCATATAAGATGATAAGAAAAGGCCAAGCTGAGGCAACCAGACTTAGGACTTCAGGTATGAAGAATGAGCCAGACATGTGAAAATTTGTAAACAGCCTTTCCCGACTGAGAGGAAAACAGCCTGAGAAGAAAGGAATGACAGGATCTGATTTGAATTCTAAGATTACACTGGCCGCTGTGTGAAACTGGGAAACCACTGCATGGTATCCTAGCAAGAGATGATGGCAGTTGGGACTAGAGTAGTAGCAGTGAAGATGAGAAGTCAACAGACTGGACTGGATACCAAACTACATGACTAGGCAACAGAGTCAAACTGGGGATAAGAGGTTAGGTCAGATTGTGAAAGAGAGGAACTAAGGATGTCTATAGATTTTTGGCTTTATCCACTGTGTTGGAATAGTGGTGCCATTTACTGTCACGGGAAAGACTAGGAGAGGCCTACCTTGATAGAAGGGCCTTTTCACGATGCAATCTCTATAAACTCTTTTACAAGTCATTAGGAAAAGGCAAGACACCACAGCAAACCTTGAAAGTTTTTTCTGCAAGGGGTAAGATGCTAAGACATTCTAACTTTACAGTAATGAAAGAGGAGAACTTCATTTTAGCAAAGATAGTATAGTAAAACCTCATTTTAGCATCGATTTGCTCTTAATGCAGTCCAGTATCAAGGACTCCAACAACCATCAATTTTCCTGAACCTTGTTCACAAGATAGTGATGAACTTGGGATTCCTCTAAAGTAAAAAGAACCTTATGTTAATATTAAATCCCTAACGAAAAGGGGTGACAAGGGAAAGCCTTTATCTTTGAATAGATGGGTCTTCTAACAGACAGGTCTCTGACTATAACAGTAAATACCATAAAGCTAGTTTTATCAGGCTTTTGGGTCAGTAATTAACTATCCACCTCTGACCTCCAAGAGCTCTTTATTATTAGAAGAAAGGAAAGAGGCTGAGTGGGTGGCTCAATTTAAACATAAATATCATGAAGCCCAAAAGGTAAAAGCATAAACAAGCCCTGAAGAGAAGCAATGCTTTCTGGAAACAGTATGGAAAGAACTGTCATCAACAAGGACCTACTGTATAGCACAGGGAACTCTACTCAATATTCTGTAATAACCTTAATGGGAAAAGAATCTGAAAAAGAACAGATATCTGTATATGTATAACTGAATCACTTTGCTGTACACCTGAAACTAACACATTGTAAATCAACTATACTCCAATAGAAAATAAAAAATTTTAATAATTTTTTTAAAGTTTAAAGATATTAAAAAAAAAACAACTGTCAGTCCCATCTTAGCCTTCTCAGTACTACTATCAAACCACCAACTTTTAATTTATAACTAAAAACCTCTTCACCTCTGCAGCTGTTTAACATTGGAGCTTCTAAACTCTCAGCATTAATCTCTAGTGCTACAAAAACAGATTTTCTATAGCCACAGCAACAATAGTAATCACTTCCCTAACTTTTCCTGGGACCTATCATAAAATCAAGTGCCAAAATTCTTCCCTGTCTCCTGAGAAAACACCTGGCTGTTGGTTGGTCACCACATTCCCAAGTCTAAGTGACTTACACATCTTTCTGGAAGGCAACCCTGAATGCTGTCACTGTGAAGTCTCACTAACCAAGCACAAAGACAAACAATGAACAACAAACAACAGCTGTCCAGTTTGGTAAATGGGGAGGCCATTAACCATCAAGTGATGTCACCTCATTCTGCTCATTCCCCCCCATATCCAGGGTTCATTGGTGTATTTATCTCCTCTTTGTCACTGACACTTCATATGGAGTGTCAAACTGGAGATTATGAAGAATAGAACCTTTGTAACTACTTAGGTGACTACATATAAGCAGACTAATTTAAAATTGCCCTGTTTTCCTCCTTTACATATAATAACAGCTGGTGAGGCATACTTGCAAAAGGCTTGACCCAAACCTACCATTCCACACTAATGCTAGAGCGTTCACTGGTAAATTTAGCAAATTTAGATGAAGGCAAATTAGTGCTTTAATAAAAGAGAATAGTGCATCCCAGAAGGTACCAATTGTGAAATTCAATTTCCATTTATACAACGATATTTTATACTAAACCAGCTAACATCACATCATAGGTAGTATAATACTAATGAAATTTTAATATTAATACTACAAAACATGGAGAATAAAATCTTGGTTGGGGAGTCAATGTTTTAGAGCATGTTAGGGTTGGTGGATAAGCAAAATGAAAAGTTCTGAAATCCTCAACTATTACATGCCTAATTATTCCACTAGCAAACACAACAACCTTTAAGCGACTAGGAAATTAAATTCTTTAATAAACAATTAATTGAGCACATACTATGAAATAAGTATGGTGATAGGGCACTTCCAGATCACCAAATACTCCCACACACACTCCGCATTCCTACAGCACTCCCTTCTATAGCACTGGAGCACTTAATATACTGCATGTTAATCATTTATAAATTAAATACATATATACTACATTTTGAAAATATTATGCCCATTAATCAAAAAAACACAAAAAAAGAATCTTAACATAGAAGTTCTAATATTTTATTCCCACTTGCCATGGACAGTCCCACACACACCTTACAATATATACTGTACACTTTGGTGGAGATCATTGACCCAGGCTATAGGAGAGGGGTCTTAGTCATCTCTGTTTCTTCAGTGTCTAAGTCATAGACAGCTCAGTAAAAATTTGCTGAATGTATGAGCAAACAGACACTTGAAAAAGTGAATCCACAACATAACTTTTTGACATCAGCCAGCTGCTTAGTCTAATACAAGTGCCAAATTCCACTTAAAGAAAGGGATTAAAAGAAATTTACCTACTGTATTTTATTACTACAATTTAAAAGCTAAGGACAATTTTAATTCAGCCAATTCTTAATTTAAAAAAAAAAGCCTTATAATTCTGTTTCCAGAATGATGCAAGGAAGGAAGAGAGGCGCAGGAAGAAAGAATTAAAGAACTGGAGAAGATTTTCTAAGGTTTCTTGAGAGTTCTGAAATGCTCTAAACTGCAATTTCTTTCATTCAATGTTTTTTTATTGCTATGTTCCAAGCACTTAGAATACATTTTTAGAAATACACAGCCACAAACTTAAGATGCAATAAGGAAATGAAGTAAAGAGATGAAGAACTTAGATGCTAAAATTCTCACTATCCATAAAGTACAGTAATACTGTACTTTAGAAAATACATGCAATTGAACCAGAGTCAAGCCTTCAAAGGAAAGCTTGTGTCCTATTTAAGAAAGATAGATACAAGCCAAAAGTAAAAGCTACCACTAATACATCTCCCTTAAAGAAAAAAAAAAAAAGTTAAGGTATATTTTAAGGAAATTATTTTTATTAAACTGATATACAGTGTAGCTAAAATAGTATGCAAAACCAATCTTTCTAATTTCTAGAGCTTCTGAAATGTAAATGAGAAGTCACTAGCCTGCCCTTTCAGTAGGAGTTATCTGTCACATAACACTCCATTTCCAAGGCCCCATTTTGCAAGATAAACTGCTTGTAACTCCATATTTGTAGGTGGCAATATGTACTTGATATTTTTTTAATACTGTCTAATTGCGGTTAGGCATTATTTAGTGCTCAGTACTTTTAAGTAGGTATTTCAGTATTTTTAAGTACTTTTAAGTAGGTATTTCTTAAGCAGGTATTTAAGTAGGTATACTTCAGTACTTTTTTTTTTTTTTTTTTTTTTTATATTTTTTTTTTTTTTTTTTTTTTTTTGTCGTTTGGGCTTTGT
>NW_020174560.1:7107010-7134520 GCF_003031525.2 Neophocaena asiaeorientalis asiaeorientalis | reverse complement strand
TACTTCAGTACTTTTAAGTAGGTATTTCAAGCAAGTAGGTATGTCAGTAGTTTATCAAGCTTGCGTTTTACTTGTACAATGATTCATATAACACACAATGTGTATTTGTCCAATCCTTTGCTCCTTCCCATTCACCTTATACAATATAAGCAAGCAGCTAAGACTAAGGATGGAAGTTTCAGTACCTATTTACATTATTCACATGCCCCAAAAAAGTTCTCTAACTATTTTCTAGCTCTATCAAAAGCTTTATAAATTCCTTCTATAACCTTATTAAAAAAAATTCTATATCAAAATCTGACATTTACTAGCGTAAACAGTATCATATTCAAAAGAACTACCCACTTTATAAAAGAAAAAGCTGCTGGTTTACATTTAGAAATGCTATGTTATCAACTTGCTTCTCTTTCTTGCGTTAGTTTTCCTCTGCAGCAAAAATGATAAAACAAATTCATTCAAACAACAGTTAAATAAGGTTTTAACAAATATTTTGCTACCTCTTCAAATATATGCTTTAAAATTCAACAAGCAGACACTTCCTAACAAATTGAACAAATACCTTCGGTCAAATCACTTTAAAATACACCAACTATTAATTTCATTTATATTTACAAAGGTAGAATATTAGTTTTATATGAAAGTAGGCAGGCTAGAGTTGGATAAAAGTTTAATTTCAGAATTCCTTAATGTCAGCTAAAACACTCTCAAACTTAAGAAACTAAACACTTCTAAACCTTGAAGCTGAAATCAGTTTGACTGATGTCCTCTTTCACGCCATGTAAGCCATTGTCTAATTGAGGCCAGACCTGTCAGGTTCAACAGCATCCCAGAAATGACTAGCCTTCTAGAGCTGGAAACACATCAAGAATTTGGAATATTTCTCATATTGAAGAAAGGAAAAAAGTTCAAGTGAGATTGTCCCTAAGAACAATCAGCATACTGTTCCACATGGAAAAAAAAAAAAAAAGACCTAAAAAGCATATTTTTGTTATCCTGGTCAGTCCACAAGAATATATCAAAATTCTCTATCTATTTTCAGGTGATGGCCCACTGAACTTACCCCTTTCCTTCCTACACA
This sequence comes from Neophocaena asiaeorientalis asiaeorientalis, assembly GCF_003031525.2. Classification (NCBI taxonomy): domain Eukaryota; kingdom Metazoa; phylum Chordata; class Mammalia; order Artiodactyla; family Phocoenidae; genus Neophocaena; species Neophocaena asiaeorientalis. The sequence continues at coordinate 7,133,442 of NW_020174560.1, read as the reverse complement.
TGAACAAGAGTTCACTATTAAATTCTCATTTTGAATGCCTGTCTTGTAATCTAGATTTTTTATTTTATATCTTTAGCTACTAAAACCATCACCTGGAGCACGGCTGGTTTCTTGACTTAGAAACCTGTTACCAATAATGCCTAGCACCTAAGCTGCTTAATGTTTTTCACTTCTTACCAAGAAAACCCATTAAATGTCGAAAAGAAATAAATACAAGCGCGCGCGCACGCGCGCGCACACACACACACACAGAAATCCCAGTCATGAAAAATTAAGTCACATTCTGGCCATAAACCGTGCAATAGACACTTCGAGTTAGCGTGTGCCTTAGTGATCACGGACAGCGGTATCAGAGTAAGTGATAGGGGGTTGGAGGTGGCTGACAACATACAGTGCATCAGAGCCAATAAGCAGCAGGCTAGGACTGACAGCAAGGCCGGTCTCTAAAGGGAGCTATAACACAATATCAGAATGCTGGATTTCCGAATGCCATTTTATGGGGAAGGAGGGGATGAGAACTGGGGATCAAGTGCAATGAAAGGCTCTGACCAATGTTTGAGGCGATGAAACCGAAGACTGGGTCTTCTGGCAACACCAGCTGTCCAGTCTCATCTCACCTCAAACACAACTCAATTTCAGGTCGTTCTTATCAAAGTCAGCTGCTCAAAGGGTGAGGGGGTGGCAGGCAGGGGATGGTGACAGCCCCCAAGAGACTGCCAAAAGCCCTTGGAAAAGGCAGAGACACTACAATTGTAAGGGGCTTGAAGGGGCTTCTACTTCGCAAAAGGAGGGCTTTGCAGCCGCCTCCCCTCTCCCTTTCCAGCCGGGGTTGTTAGGTAAGAGGTTAGGATGTTGCTGGAGGGTTTATGAAGGAGTGATAGGAGAAAATGGCAGTAAAGGATGAGGGGGGCTGGAAGGGCTGGTGCCACCCAAGAAAAGGTGGGAGGAGGGACTTCCCTGGACACATCCAGGATAACAACGCCACCATAGAGCAAGGGCAGTGCCCTGCTAGCGCCTGACACCCCTCTCTCCGGGAAAGCTTCGCCCCCGTCCACACGATCCCAATCCCCAAACACTGCTCCCACCCGACCCTTCTCCCCCACGGTATCCCCATCGTGGCCTCCTTTCCCTTCCGCCTCAGGCCCCACGCCCTCAAGCTCCCCTCCCCTTCCCCGGTCACCCACCCTCAGGGCAGCCCGTCGCCGGCCTCCCCGGCAGCTCGCCCAGACCCCTCCCCCCTCACCTCTCCTCAGCGCCTCCTCGTAGCTGAGGAATCCGATCCGTGACTCCTTGGCGCCCATGCTCCCCTCATCCCCTCGGCTGGGGGTCGGAGCCCGATCTCGCCCCCACCCCCCTCCCGCCTTCTCCTCGGCGTCCCGGGCAGACGGTGTTGGCGTCCCCCGGCCTCCTCCTCCCCCCACACTAACAAGTGCGGCTTCTGCCCCGGCGGCTCCTCCCGGCCGCCGCCACCGCCTCCATGCCGAATCACGTGACCCGCTCCCACCCCGCCCCCTTCCCCTCCCTCTCACTCCTCCCTTCTCCTCTCTCCTCCCCTCCCTTCCCTTCCCTCCTCACGCCCTCTTCCCTCCCCCGCCTCCCGCCTGCCCCGCCGAGGGTCACCTGACCCAATGGCCGGGGATTGTTCCGGGTAATGGCCGCCAGGGACCACCCACCCCGCCCCGCCGCGCGCAGGGGCGTAGGGGCGGGGCCAGACCTCGCGCGTAACGCATCATCGCCACCTTCCGGCCAATCCGAAGCCGCGAGGCCCAGGAGCCTCCGCCCGCCTGGGGGGCAGTGACTTCCGGGGCGCTCGAGGCAGTCCTCCCGCCCACACGTTCTGGCGCTCGCTGGGCGGGGTCGGAGCCCTTGCCTGGGCCCAGATGCATCTTAAAAGAGAAATGGAATCTTAGGGTGCCGAGGTCCTAGCGGTGCGGTTCGTGAGAGAAAGGAGCGGGCAGACGGTGCATTCCTAACGTTAAGGACATTTTTGATTGGGAGGGAGCTGTGAAAGGAAAGGAGACTCTCAAGGATTTCATGTCACCAGAGAATTCTTTATCCTAGTGGGGCGATCCTTAAGGAAAGTGAATGTTGTGACAAAGTTGAGATCTTCCTTTTCGCGTTACCCCATCCCCCATCCCAGTTGACGCTAGATTTCCTTTCACATACGCCCAGCCAGCCTGTCCTGGGCGCACCTCCTGCTCTGAGCGTGTTTCGTGTACACAGGCTTTGGAAGCTGTTAATGAAAAGGCTTAGCTTGCTAATCTGCAAGAGTTGCTCCCTGCCAGAAATGTGGGAGTTACAAGACTGATAACAGCGTTTCTTACGCTTTTTTTAATTATTATTTTTTTAATTGTGGTAAGGTACAAGAGAATTGGCCATGCCAACCATTTTTAAATATCTCAAGAGCAGAATTACACAGTACTTCCCTTTTTGTGAATGGCTTATTTCACTTAGCATAATGTCCTCAAGTTTTGTCCGTGTTGCAGCACAGTATCAGAATTTCCCAGGTTTACCATATGACCCAGCAATTCCACTTGTGAAATTATACCCAAAAGAATTGAAAACAGGGACAGGAACAGATATTTATACATCTGTGTTGATAGAATATGATTCACAGTAACCAAAAAGTAGAAGCAGTTCGTCCATCGACAGATGAATAAATAAATACAGTATATGCGTACAATGGAATACATTCAGTTCCTTGCTTTTTTTAATTCAGTTTGCTTTCATTAGTCTTCACCCTGAAAGCCACAGCATCAAACTTCTGGATAAGGAAACACAACCATTTATTTGAAAAATAAGCATTTGGATTAGATTAGACTCAGGGTGCTACTTAGGTAATTGAGGGGCAGCAAAAGGATTTTTAGTTCCTAAAGCCAACATATGTCCTAAAGCCAACTATATGTCCTGCTAGAGAGAGAAGGTAATAACTCTTTTCTCTACTCATCTTTCCTGGCAGACTAGATCAGCAGTGTGGCATTAGTCACAGTGCTGCCCTTTCCAGTTCACAGTGAGGTAGTTAATTTTAAGGCCTCAGATTAGTTTCACTACTAAAAGGCCATGAATAAGGGGGTTGGGAATGTACTTCAAAGCCTTTAATTTCCAGGTGATTCATTTGGCATAGACATAAGTCTCCAGACAAAACAACTCAGTCATCTTCAGCCTGCAGTTAGAGTATAGTAATTAATGGGAAGTGAATCTTAAGAAAGGGCCCAGCTGTGGAGAAAGGACCCTCAAGAGTTTAATTGCAAAATGCCTTGGCATTATTACTGTCCTAAATAATCAGTACCTAAAGGCGACCTTGCTGTACGAAGGACAGACCTGGGTGATGATCTACCCTCTTGATTTACAGTAGAATTGGAAGCAAATTGTTTTGTCTCTTTGTAGTACTTGCCCCGCTTGAAAGGTGGGATTGGGTTGGAATTAATCTATCTCATGAAATAGTAAATCATTACAAAATACTCAGGAAAGAATAGAAGATAAACTATATAATGAAAGATTTAAGAGCAGTACTAATACACAGGAACTTTTAAGATTTCCTCCTTGGTTTTAGGCCCAGCTTCCCCTAGAGCCATAAAAAAATTCACCCCGTCACAGAGTTTACCATGGATTAATTAAGTACAACTCAAAATTATGGGTTGAGGTAGAAAACTAGGAAATACTCTTTCTCCCTTGTCTAAGTTAAATTAAGCATATTATTGAAGGCAGTGAAGCAGATAGTTATGTCTGATGAGAATTTTAAATGTTAAGCTGGGATTAAAACCTGCCTTTCGGTTTGTATTACACGGTATCAGGCAGTCAAATGTTAAACATCCCTCTATAACTTAAAATTGGTATAGCACTTAAGTTTGATGATGTAGAAAATCTAAAGCCTACCTGTCATGCTGAAAGGAATTCTATTAATCATTTCATTTGTTCAGTTTCATCATCTTTCACTTCATCCATTGAAGAGTTGACCAGCCCCCTGACTTTAAACTTTAGGTCGCACTTGGGCAACCATTGCTTTAACTATGATTACATGTCTGTGAAAGAGCTATCCATACGAAGATGTAAAGCATGGGAGATTGGTATGTAATTTCTACTTCCAGTTGGGCAATCCAAATGACAGTGTTCCTCAGTTTATATTCCCAGAGAATTGACATAGGAATAGGATAGAGTCATTTTAGTACTTACCAAAGAAACTTAAGTCACAGACAGGGAGGTCACTACAACAAAGAAGGGGCAGAGCAGCACCTGACTTTTGTATAATTGGATTGCCACAAAGTGAGGCCAACACTGTAGGAAGTATGACTCTACAATAAGAGAACTGATTTTCCAGAATTAGGGACTTGTTACCTTATGGTGACACAATGTGAAGTTGTGGTCACCATATATACATTTTTTGGGGGGCCGTGTTTCATGGCTTGCAGGATCTTAGTTCCCCAGGACCACGTCAGTGAAAGCACCAAATCCTAACCACTGGACTGCCAGGGAATTCCCTACTTGTATTATATTTTTATTTAAAGCATTTTAAGTTTTTTGTTTTTTTTTAAAATAAATTTATTAATTTATTTTTGGCTGTGTTGGGTCTTCGTTTCTGTGCGCGGGCTTCCTCTAGTTGCAGCGAGCGGGGGCCACTCTTCGTTGTGGTGTGTGGGCTTCTCATTGCCGTGGCTTCTCTTGTTATGGAGCATGGACTCTAGGCACGCAGGCCTCAACAACTGTGGCACACGCACTCAGTAGTTGTGGCTCACGAGCTCTAGAGCACAGGCTCAGCAGTTGTGGCACATGGGCTTAGTTGCTCCGCGGCATGTGGGATCTTCCCTGACCAGGGATCGAACCTGTGTCTCCTGCATTGGCAGGGAGATTCCTAACCACTGTGCCACCAGGGAAGTCCCATAAGCTATTTTTTAATGAAAATAATACCACTCATTGTAAAAAAATTTTTCCATCAGTACAAAACTGTATCTAAAACAAAAGATCACACTCCCTGCTTCACCCAGTCTCATGCCTTAGGAGTGTGTATCTTTCCACTTTTCTGTGATATACCCACCATATTTTTCATGAATATAAGATATGCATCTATACTCTCTTTATTTTTAGACATATTTTTCAGTCTACCCACTGATCTGCAGTTTCTTTCTTCACTTAATAGAATATCCCAGACTGCTTTTCATCTCAGCATACAGATCTATCTTATTCTTTTTAACAGAAGCATAGTATACTGTATTTAATGTGTAATTGACCAATTACCTATTGATGAACACTAGATTGTTTCAAGTGTTTCAGTATTACAAATACTGTTGCAATAAACATCCTAGTATATATATCCTTCTTTACATATGTGAGTGTATCTGTAGATGGAATTTCCAGAAGTGGAATAGCAGAGTCTGGGAATATGCACCTTTTAAGTTTTAATAGATGTTGCCAAATTGCCTGCCTAAAAAGTTGGATCAATTTACATTCTAATCTAAAAAACTAAAATAAAAATAAAATTTACATTCTAATCAAGAGTATCTGAGAAAGCCAGTTTCCCCTCACCCTTGCTAACATTAATATCAAGTTAAACTGATTTTTGTTATTATCGTTTACCTATTACAAATCCTATGAACAAAGAATTGAACCCCCCGCTTTTCTAGACATGAAATTCATTTTCATTTTAAACCTGGACAAAGTATTTGAAGAATGACTAAAGAGATGTCATTCTCTAATCAGCAATTAGAGATGTTTCTCTTTCCTATTTATCATTCTTAAAAAGGTGCCTAGGGGCTTCCCTGGTGGCACAGTGGTTAAGAATCCACCTGCCAATGCAGGAGACATGGGTTCGAGCCCTGGGCCGGGAAGATCTCACCTGCTGCAGAGCAACTAAGCCGGTGCGCCACAACTACTGAAGCCCGCGAGCCTAGAGCCCGTGCTCTGCAACAAGAGAAGCCGCCACAATGAGAAGCCCGCACACCGCAACAAAGAGTAGCCCCTGCTCTCAGCAACTAGAGAAAAACCTGCGTGCAGCAGTGAAGACCCAATGCAGCCAAAAATTAAATAAATGAATAAATAAATAATTTTTTTTAAAAAAGGTGCCTAAAATTGGCAAGATTTCAACAGGGCCCATCCCCTAAGAGCTTCCAACTCACAAGATACCTAAGCTAAAACTAAGAATGGGAAAGAAGTACAACATTCAGAGTGAGGGCCTTTAACTTAGACCTACTTTAGAAGTTTTCTTCTGTCTTAACCACAGTCCATGCTTGGCAAACATTTTACACTACCCACTGAACCTGTGAGTAGATGTTTTGCCTTTATAATGCTCCTCTGTTGCCCTCCTCTACCCCACCTGCAATTAACTTGTATTTGTGTCTTTTTTAAATTAATAGTTTACAAATGTTAGGCAATGGGTCTTAAGGACAGGACCATCAGTGGCTGCTTTTTCTTGTCAGCTACTGAAAAATCAATCAGCTTCCTTTCAGTCCTCCTCTGATCTCCTAATTCCTTCCGATATGGCAATTTCATTGTACTCTTAGGCCAGTCTTTTCCAGCAAAATTGGAACTACAAGTTTGAGAATAAGTCCATTAATTGAATTCCACACAGCAATTAAAACATAGAATAATACAGAATCCAGCTCTGAACAGATAGGATATACCTTACTTCAGTTTCTAGGTTCTAAATAGCTTTGTCAAGTCATCCAAAGTCCAGCTTATCAGTCTAATATGCTTTCTTAGATATCTGAGAAATGCCAAATGTACCTTTGACTTTGATTTCTTCATCTAGTAGATGAGCAATTTAAACTCAGGCTTTTCTCAGGTCTTAAATTCTATGATCTTACTATCTCTTGAAATGTATATTCTCTTGCCAGCTCAGATCTGGTCTTTTGGGGGGTTGTTTGTTCGTTTTTTTAATTAATTTATTTATTTGTTTTTGGCTGTGCTGGGGCTTCGTTGCTGCGTGTGGGCTCTCTCTAGTTGCGGCTACTCTTCATTGCGGTGCGTGGGCTTCTCATTGCAGTGGCTTCTCTTGTTGCGGAGCACAGGCTCTAGGCACGCGGGCTTCAGTAGTTGTGGCTTACAGTCTCAGTAGTTGTGGTGCACGGGCTTAGTTGCTCTGCTGCATGTGGGATCTTCCCGGACCAGGGCTCCAACCTGTGCGCCACCAGGGAAGTCCTCAAATCTGTTTTTATTTTTAGTTCAGGCTGAGTTTTTTTTCTCACATGGCTAATTAATGCAATGTTTCTATTCTGTTTCCCACCTTTTACTGAACTCCCAGTTTGCTGTTTGTCTAACTGTCCTCCATCTCTTGAGGCTTCCTTTTGATCAATAACTATTATTTTGATGGAGGAGTCTGTGCATGTGTGGTGGCAGGGGGTAAGTGGGAAATCTCTGTACCTTCTGCTTAATTCTGCTGTGAACCTAAAACTGCTCAAAAAAATAAAGTCTGATACTCAAAAATTCTGATACAGAGATGCGCCTGCCTACATATCAGTTTTTAATAGTAATTGCGCTATATTTTGAAAACTCAGGGGTTTACAGTGGAAGTGAGGATGGAGTAAATCATTGGAGTCTTAAATGATTTTTAGGAGTTAGGAGGTGAAGCTAGCTATACAGTATGTGTAAGTTGTGATTGTAGGTTTAGGTGAAACGTTTGATGTTACTGATCCAAAAACTAACATGGTTTAAAGTCCCAGTATTGGGCTTCCCTGGTGGCGCAGTGGTTAAGAATTGAGCCACACTACTGAAGCCTGTGCACCTAGAGCCCGTGCTCCACAACAAGGCAAGCCACGGTGATGAGAAGCCCGCGCACTGCCGCGAAGAGTAGCCCCCGCCCGCCGCAACTAGAGAAAGCCCACGCGCAGCAACGAAGACCCAATGCAGCCAAAAATAAATAAATAAATTTATTTTTTTTTAAATCCCAGTATTTTCTTCTAAAAGGATTGGAACGCTATACAACAGCATTTGGTCAAAAGTTTTCTGGCAGTTATGTTCTGGCCCCCCAGGGGCTAGGGGTTAGAATCAAATCTGGATTTCTTTGAAAGAGGAAGGAAATTCTCATAATAAAACAGGAAGTTGACAAGTTCCTCACTCCTTCCTATTTAACATCTTCCCACTGCCCCTACATTTGGTATGAATGTTGCAAATAGTTCATTTTAACATTAAGCATTTTTCTGTGTGCAAAGGACTGTGCTGAATCAAAGATGAACTTTTTAAATCCTGTGGGAAGTACTATGATCAGGATAAACACAGTATGTTATGGGAACCGAAAGTAGGGAGAGGTGTTAGTCCAAACTGAAGAAGTAGGGAGGGAGGGAAGTCTTGGGCAATGGGAGTCTTGAAGGATGAATAAGAAATCAGCCATTCATTCACTCTTTTTTTTTTTTAACTTTTTGGCACGGCATGTGAGATCTTAGCTCCCCAACCAGGGATTGAACCTGGGCCACAGCAGTGAAAACACCAAGTCCTAACCACTGGATGACTAGGGAACTCCCTATTTTTAAACGATTTCTTAATTGCTGTGTTGAAAATGGGCAGGTGAGAGGAGAGATAAACACAGGGTAAACACAGGGAGACCAGTTAAGAGGCAATTACAGATATCCAAGCAGTGAGGTTGAGGGGTGAGAGGCTGAGTCCAAGATAATAATTTGAAGGAACAGCCAACAGGACTTATTGACAGATTGGATTGCGACGTCTGAGAGAATATTCAAGAGTGACTCCTAGGTTGGTGGCGCAGGTAACTAGAAGGATAGAATTGCAATTCACCGAGATGAGAAAGGAAATTGGAAGAGCAGGTTTGTGGGGCAAGATCAGGAGCTCAGCTTTGGACCTGTTATGTTTGAGATGCCTGTTAGACCCCCAAGTGAATGGAGTTAAATACTTGTCTGACGTTAGAAAGAGTCCAGGCTGGAGACATAAATTGAGGAGTCATTAGAGATTGATGGCATTTAAAGTCACGAGACTGGGTAAGATCTCCAAGGACATGTTCCACTCCCAAAGGGCTTCCAACATTAGAAGTTCAGAGATGGGGAACAAGCAAGAAGACTTAGTGGAAAAAAAAAAAAGAAGACTTAGTGAGAAGGTGAAGCCAGGGAGGTAGGAAAGCAAATAAGGGGAGGGGGCATGCCAAGAAAGAAGAAGAGTGTGCATAAAGGCACAGAGATATAAAGTAGAACTCCAAAGAAGGTCTGCTTCATCAGAAATGCCTTTTGTACCAGGGCTTCCCTGGTGGCACAGTGGTTGAGAATCCACCTGCCAATGCAAAGGACACGGGTTCTATCCCTGGGTCGGGAAGATCCCACACGCCGCAAAGCAACTAAGCCCATACAACACAACTACTGAGCCCGTGTGCTGCAACTACTGAAGCCTGCACGCCTAGAGCCTGTGATTCACTGTAAGAGAAGCCACCGTAATGAGAAGTCCCCGCACCACAACGAAGAGTAGCCCAGCTCACTGCAACTAGAGAAAGCCCGCATGCAGCAATGAAGACCCAACACAGGCAAAAATAAATTAAAAAAAAAAAAGAAATGCCTTTTGTACCAACAAAATCAAAGCTAGCTGCTAAAACAACTGAAAAATCAAAATCCATTATTAACTAGCAAGGCAACAGTGCTCACTTTTACCACTCGGTAAGAATTATAAGCATTTGAGGAATGCTTTCAGGTAGATTTTTTTAGAACCTTGTTTTTGTGAGATTTCTATTTTGCTGTGATGTCTTTGAGCTTGTCAATGGGCAATACTGGACAGGAGGTTCTCGGGACAAGAGGCACCATTGAAATTTGATCTAAAAGAATGAATTAGGCTAAAGTATAATAATTAATGGTTGAGGGAATTCCCCTGTGGTCCAGTGGTTAGGACTCTGCGCTTTCACTGCTGAGGGTTCAATCCCTGGCCGGGGAACTAAGATCCTGCGAGCAGCATAGCCAAAAAAAAAAAATTAATGGTTGAAAGTAGATCTCTACAAATACATGAACTTTAGCCTGGATGTCACTCAGAAGAGATTGTTGAGGCCCATACTTCTGTGTACATTAGTAAATAATACTGACATCCCAATTAATTCATACAAAAATCTAAGAGAGTAGCCAATAAATACAAAGATTGTTCCCAGAAAATCCATAGGGAAATGGTTCAAATTTCCTCCACTCAGTCAAACTATCATTTAATTAGTAGCTCAGACCACGTCCTGGACTCATGGGCAACCTTCTGAAAAAAGGGTGTTGAATTAACCTAAATCTTCTAGTTTCTGTGGCTATGGAACAAAAACAAAGATGAGCAGAGTTAAATTCTAGTTAATAGGCCCCTGTGTGCATTTATTTAACGGCACCCAACTTAGCATTATACAAACACTAGTGTAAGGATTTTCTCTATCCTCAATACTCCATCCCTCATTGATCTTCAACTTTTCCACTCTTCTGAAGTGCTAGAGCACTCATTGTAATTACATTCTAGTACGTATGTCTTTGCTTGCATGAGTCAGTATGCCTATGCTACTGTATGTGATTCTGGTTATTACTGCTGCACAAGAAATTACCCCCCAAAACTTAGTGGCTTAAAACAATGACAACATTGATTTTGCTCATGAAGCTGCAATTTGGGCAAGGTTCGGTGGGGATAACTAACCTCTGGTCCATTTAGTGTCAGCTGCAACAGCTCGAAAGCTAGGAAGTAGGAATCCTCTGAGGGTTTGATCACTCACATGCCTGGCAGTTGATCCTGGTTTTGGCTGAGACCGTAGCTGGAACTGTCAAGTGGAATGATTACACATGTAATGTGTTTCTTCTTTCCTCACAATGTTGTGGCTAGCTTCCAAAGATGAGCGGGGCGGGGGAGGATTAGCCTAAGCTATATCGCCTTTCATGACGTAGCCTTATATATAATGCAGTGTCACTTCTGCAGCATTCTAATCGTTGAAACAGTCACAGAGTTCTGCCCAGGTTCAAAGGGAGGGGAAATAGTCTCCAGAAACAGCGCTGTGCCACAGTCTGTCCTCTGGCCACAAGAGTTTACATTCTTCCCATATGCAATATACCTTCACCCTTTTCTCCAAAATTCCTGTCATGACATCAGAATCAGACATGGAGTCTGGGATCTCATCATCTAGATCAGGGCCAGTTGTGAGTGAGGCTCCTCGGTTGTGTTTTGAATACAGTATCTCTTGACTTGATCACCTGTTCTTTGTAAATATACACTGAGGTTATTCAGGGAAAAGGGACCATGATGTACGGAACAATCTTTTTTTTTTTTTGCGGTACGCGGGCCTCTCGCTGTTGTGGCCTCTCCCGTTGTGGAGCACAGGCTCCGGACGCGCAGGCTCAGCGGCCATGGCTCACGGGCCCAGCCGCTCTGCGGCATGTGGGATCTTCCCGGACCGGGGCACGAACCCGTGTCCCCTGCATCGGCAGGCGGACTCTCAACCACTGCGCCACCAGGGAAGCTTGGAACTTACTTTTAAATAGTTCAGGAAAAGACTATTTTTATACACACACAATTTCTGGAAACAATTTCCCCACTCCTTGAGCCTGAGCCGAAATTCGTGATTGCTTCAATGAATAGAATGTAGCAGAAATGGCACTGTGTTACATCTGAGGATAGAATATATATATATATATGTATTGTAGGCACATATATACGTAGTGTGTGTATATATATGTACATATGTATTTACATATATAAATATATAAAGACAATGGGAGAGAAGGAGAATGCAAATGATAAAGCAAATTCAGTAAAATATTAACAATACATGAATCTGAGTAAAGGGCATACAAGTATTATTTGTACTATTCTTATTTTTGCAACTTTCCTGTAAGCTTGAAATTAATTCCAAATAAAAAAGTGAAACAGTCAAAATTCAAAAAAAATGAAATAGGCTCTGAGCATTAATATTTTGATATATTTCATTCAAGGGGCAAGTCCTGACTTGACCTTTCTATTAACTTTTGGACATTAAGACCCTTTAATTCTCACTTTTCCCAGATGTCTTCAAGAAGACACCATCACCTCCCATACTTTAGCCTACATTCCTCCACATCCCATTTCCTTAAAGAGCTAGTCTTAGAAAGATCCCTGTCTGAGAGGGGATATTTGGCCTCGCTGAGACTCAGCTTTTGCCTGGTCTTTGCATTACCTACACACTAAACGCATCTGTAAGTGTGGCTCGGCTTTTGGAGAAATTACAGAGAGTTGCACATCAGCCTCCCTGTAACAAAAAGAGACTGGAATTAACTCTCTCGAAGAACCATCATTGTGCTCCCAGAGCACAAACTCTAAAAATAGTGGCTGCCCAGAAACAACTTTCTCATGTTTCTAGTTTGAAAAGGACACTTAAAGAGAAGGCGGGTCTTTTTAGTCAGTGTCACAATCCCCAAACAAGCAAAGAATGATCACTAGTAAAAGCCCCAGTTTAGGAACTGTTAGTACCTCTACAAGCACATGCTGGCCATTTAATAAATTTATCCATGGCCATCATGTATACAATTTTATTCATTCAAAGCTGATTATTCTGAAATCCTTGCATCAACACCAGATGTGTTATCACCTAAAAATTAGTATCAGCTATACCGAAGATGTATAAAGAGTTCATTTGTGAGATATATGTAATCAAGGATCATCCTCTTAAACAATTTAATAATAATTGCTAGCACTTATTGAGCTCTTCTTATATGTGTCAGACACTGGATTAAGGTCTTTTATATATATTGTTAAGTCATTTAATCTTTTTTTTTTTTTTTTGGTTGCGTTGAGTCTTTGTTGCTACACGCAGGCTTTCTCGAGCAGGGGCTACTCTTTATTGTGGTACGCTGGTGCATGGGCTTCTAATTGCGGTGGTTTCTCTTGTTATGGAGCATGGGCTCTAGGGCACGCAGGCTCTAGAGCACAGGCTCATTAGTTGTGGCGCACGGATTTAGTTGCTCCGCAGCATGTGGGATCTTCCTGGACCAGGGATCGAACCTGTGTCCCCTGCATTGGCAGGCAGATTCTTATCCACTGAACCACCAGGGAAGTCCCAAATCATTGAACTTCACAACAGCCCTATGAGGTATATATTATCATTATCTCCATTTTACAGATGAAGAAAATTGAAGTTTATCAGGTTTAAATAATTTGCCCAGAGTCATACAACTAGTTAATGGAACTAGGATTTGAACCCAGGCAATCTAGATCCAGAATCATGCTCATAACCTATACTTACACTGTGGATTATAAAATAAAATAAAGTATGAACTTAAGCATGTTGCTACTTTGTGAGTTATTTTTCCTTTGTGAGAACATTGATGAGTTTTGCCCACACATATGCTGAACATTCATTCTTTGATAAATTAGCATTGTTTCTCATGATGAGTATGCTTAGATAACTTCTTTGCCATTAGACTCATAGATCAAGGAGTTAGTAAATTCTTAGGATAGAGCAAATCAGTCTGGCCGTTCTTTTGGATCCTAAAATGACCTCGCTTAAATGTAATTATGTTCATTTAGTAATTCATTTATTCAACAAACATTTGTCAAATAACCATATGGGGTAAGAAATTGGGGTGAGATGCCACCTGAACAGATTTGTTAGCTGCCCATAAAAGGCTTCCCAGGTTGACACTAATCTTAGTACAGTCACCTCACTTGAAGAACTTTCAGGTTTACAAACTCCATTTTATCAGATTGATCATTTCTCACAGACTGGATTACGCTAATAAAATGACCATGAAACAGAGGACCTTTGTTTCTGACCATGATGCAGTTAAAGGGACCTAACCCTCTGCCATAACAACTAGGAAACTAAACAAAATATATAAAACAATTCTTTTTAGACATTGGACAATAGGGAGTCCAGAACTGACATCGTTGAGAGAAGAAAAACAAATGAGCTGAGTTCTACAATTGCCCTGGCTTTATGCCTAGAAGCACATTCTGGATCATAAATTCACAACACGGCAGAACACAGCAGTCTCACTGAGTTGAGAAGACAGAGATTGGAGTTCAGGGTCTCTGTGGCAGCTGGAAGTTGCTAGACAAAATAGCAAAATGGAAGAAGTTATATAATAAGAGCTCCAAAAATCTGCTGGGGGCCTTGAGTCTTTGCTGGATACTAATGTGGCCATATGTAGAGTTAAATTCCAGGAGAGTGAGCATGGAATAATCAAAGAGATATAACTGAACAATTCCCAGAGCTCATACAGGGCTAAGAAACATTCTGACCTGTCTGAGTAGAAAGACCTCACTGACTACCCAAGACGTTCAAGAGAGACCTCAGAAGTGTCAAACATTACCAGTTGGTCTAAACTACCTCTAGAGTAAATTATACTCTAGACCTGCTTTAACAAAACTTTAAAACAAGCCTCGAAAACATCATATTAATCTGAAAGTAACCTAAATGTCTGGTAAAACAAAGGCCTATGGTGTTTAAGGGAAGACTACAAAATTCAGGCACTCGACAATGTTAATATCCTAGCATCTGATAAAAAATTACCATATATGCCAAGAAGCAGGAAAAAGAATAGCCTAACCAGGAGAAAAACCAGTCAACAGAAACAGACCCAGAAATGACAGAGATGATGGAATGAGCAGACAAGAATGATAAAACAGCTATTATAACTACACTGGGGTATTTAAAGGAAAACACAAACATAATGAGGAAAGAAATGGAAGATATAAGAACCAAATGAAACTTCTAAAGGTGAAAAATATAATACCTGAAACAAAATATTCAACATGGCATCTAGCTTCCCCCAAAGCAAGTGTTCGGAGAGAAAAAAAAAGAGGCTGCAAGGAAGAAGGCACATGCCTTTTATGACCTAGTATATTCCTTTCCTATTGCAGTAATAATTTAACACAAACTTGGTGTCCTAAAACAACACAAAATTTATCCTCTTACAGTTCTGTAGGCTAGAAGTCTGACGTGACTGTCATCTTGAGGAGACTCGAAAAGCCTTATGGAGAGGTCCAGCTAATGAGGAACTGAGGCCTCCCGCCAACAACCAGCACTAAGTTGCCAGGCACACAAGCAAGTCACCTTGGAAGTGGATGCTCCAGCCCCTGTCAAGTCTTCAGATGACGCAGCCCTGGCTGACATCTTGACTGCAACTTCCTGAGAAACATTGTCAGACTCACCAAACTAAGCCACTGCTAGATTCTTGACCCACAGAAATTGTGTCAGATAATAAGTATTGATTGTCTTAAGCCATTAAAATTTAAAACAATGTATTTTCCAGCAGCAGCAGAGAACTCATGCAAGAACCTCTTCAACAAATAGTACTGGAACAACTGGGTAGCCATTTAGAAAACAAACAAACAAACAAAACTCCCCCCAAACTGATATATTCATACAATAGAATACCACTCAGCAATAAAAAGGAACAGACTATATGTCCATGTGACAACATGGAAGAATCTCAAAAAACATTCTGCTGAGCAAAAGAAATCAGGTGTGAAAAGTACATCCTGTATGATTTAGTCATATGAAACTGTAGAAGAGACAATTGATGATGATGGAAAGCAGACCAATAGTTGCCTGGGCCTGTGGGTGAGGGTGGAAGGAGGAGGGAGGAGTGAAGGCTGGATGGGAAAGGAGAAAGGAAATTTTGGTGTGATGGGAATGTTCTATATCTTGATTGTAGCTCTATAGGTTATAAGGGTGTATTTGTTAATACTCACTGAACTCTGTCCTTGAAATGGGTTCACTTTACCTCAGTAAAGTTGAATTTTAAACTGAAAAAAAAAATCCCATGAAACAAATATACATACCTAAATGGTTAGTGCCTTTTATATAGGAGAAATTTCTTCCAGGATATATGATAATATTAGTCTCTATTAAGAATTTCCCAGGGACTTCCCTGGTGGTGCAGTGGTTAAGAACCCGCCTGCCAATGCAGGGGACACAGGATCAATCCCTGGTCCGGGAAGATCCCACATGCCGTGGAGCAACTAAGCCCACGTGCCACAGCTACCAAACCCCGGGTGCCTAGAGCCTGTGCCCCGCAACAAGAGAAGCCACCACAATGAGAAGCCTGCGCACCGCAACGAAGAGTAGCCTCCGCTCGCCGCAACTAGGGAAAGCCCGCGCACAGCAACAGAAGACCCAACACAGCCAAAAAAATTAATTAAATTTAAAAAAAAAACAAAAAAAGAATTTCCCAGGACTTCCCTGTCTGTCCAGTGGTTAAGATTCCGTGCTCTCACTCCCGATGGCCTAGGTTCAATCCCTAGTCAGGGAACTAAGATCCCACGAGCCACGTGGCACGGCAAAAATAAATAAATAAACAAAGAATTTCCCCCTTCCAGCATCAAGGAACCTAGGAAACTAAATTAATAATCTGAAGATTTTTTTGGTCAGCAGGTCCTTTTGTTATAGCTCTCAGGATACCTGATGTCATTCTTGTCACTCTAATTACAAATTTCTGGGAGTACTTGACTGACATCTTTCTCTTCCAGTAGACAATAAAGCTCCCCAAGGGCAGAGACTGGGCTTGTTTCACTCACTTCTATATCCCCAGAGTCTAGCATAGTGGTTGACACAGTGTAAATATACGTATCTGGTAAATGAATTCTCTACATCATTCAACGTACACAAGCTAGTCCTATAAATATAAAATCCTTCACAGATAAGAAATTGAGTCCCACTACTGTATAGCACAGGGAACTCTGTAATGACCTATGTGGGAAAAGAATCTAAAAAAAGTGGATCTATGTATATGTATAACTGATTCACTTTGCTGTACAACAGAAACTAACACAACATTGTAAATCAACTATACTCCAATAAAAAAAAAAGAAAGAAAGAAATTGAGTCCCTTCTGTCCAACAGGTGGAGAAACTATGGCCTCAAATACCTCACTCGGCCATGCCCTTTGTGAGTGTTCCCTCTCCCTTCCCCTTCTCTTCCCATTTCCCATCCCTAGCCCATCTCTCTTCTTTAACTGGCTCACTTCTCTACCTGTAGCTGACATCAGAGATGCTGCCCTTGGTTTGGGTGGCTATCCTCCTTGACATTCTCATCTCTTCACTCTAATCTGGCTTCTCCACTCCAGTCAAGCTAATGTGATCCCTTTCCTGCACACAATTCTTCCTTTTTTACCATCTCCGTGACTTTGCCTATGCTATCCCTTCCACAGAGAAATCCTAATCCCTTCTTGCCAGTCCATCAGATTTGGCCTATAAATTATTTATTTTAGGAATTCATTCTTACCTAACATTTCTCAGTCTCTATGCTCTGCTTCTCACCAGCCCTTTGGATTCAACCTGAAACATGGGGACTTTGCACTTATGGAGACGTCACCCAAATGTATCATCATGATGGATTTGTATGAAGTTATGTACTTTCCACTAACTATGAACTCCTTCCAAATGGTACCTGCTTGCTTCGTTCCCTTGTATCTGTTGTATCTTGTAGTTGTAGTTGTAGCTGATCAACTACAAGTTGATCCCTTGTAGTTGTATCTCATGCAACTACTCAGGACAGAATTCTGCACAGAGTGGCACTCAATCTCAATATATTACAGTTATACAAGTGAAACATCAATGGGTAATTCATCCCAAGTGCAGGCCTGGAAAGGAAGCCAGGTTTGATCCTACTGAAACAGCTTAAGGGAGAATGTCTTTTGTGAGACCAGGTTCCCAAATGCATCTCTTTTTTGTGGGCTAGGAGACTCCCATTTCTTTTTGCCAGTGGGGATGAATGAAGATTCCTTGAAACATACTCTGCCAGGTGGCACAAATAAACCATATAATTATATTTCCTTAAACAGAAAAGCCCAGAACATAAGGATATGTGGGTTCCCTGGGTTAGACCAAAGGCCATGTAATTCAGATTATTTATTTATTTATTTATTTAATTTTTAAATGGAGAGCTGGTCACTTCCACCCCTGCTTTATTTATTTATTTATTTATTTTTGCCAGGCCACACAGCATGTGGGATCTTAGTTCCCCGACCAGGGATCAAACCCGCACCCACTGCATTGCAAGCGCAGAGTCTTAACCAATGGACTGCCAGGGAAGTCCCAGATTTTTTAAAAATAAACTTTTTAACAACAAGGTCCTACTGTATAGCACAGGGGACTATATTCAATATCCTGTGATAAACCATAATGGAAAAGAATGTATATGTATACATATGTATACATATATATATATGTATATATGTATAACTGAATCAATTTGCTGTACAGCAGAAATTAACACAACATTGTAAATCAGCTATACTTCAATAAAATAAATTTTTTTAATTTACAGAAAAGTTGCAAAGGTTTTATAGAGAGTTTCTGTATAGTCCTTACTCAACTTCCACCATTGTTAACATCTTATATTATCATGATATATTTGTCAAAGCCAAGAAATAGACATTGGTATATTATTATTATCTAAACTCCAGGCTTTATTTGGATTTCACCAGCTTTTCCATTAATGTTCACTTTCTGTTCCAGGATCCAACACAGAGTACCATTTTGCATTTAGTTGTCATGTTTCCCTTGTCCTTTCTAGTCCATGACAGTTTATTGGTCTTTCCTTGTTTTTCATGGCCTTAACAGTCTTGAGGAAGACTGGTCAGATACCTTGTAGAATGTTTCCCAGTCTTGTTTTGTCTGATGTTTTTCTCATGATTAGACTGGGGTTATGGGTTTCTTGAAAAATACTGTGAAGCTGAACTGCCCTTCTCATCACACATCATATTTGGGAGTGCATACATGAAAACCACATGACATCATTGGTAATATTAACCTTCATCATTAGGTTGATTTAGTGTTACCAGTCTTCTCCACTGTAAAGTTACTAACATTCCCTGTTCCTACTCTATTCTTTGGATAGCTCGGATCTTGATGGGCATCAAATACCATTGTGTAAAGAGAGCAGGGTAATTTGACACTATAATGGCCTTAGGTTTTATGGATTTACTCAAAATATTCCTAATTCCAAAAGGAGTCCAAAAAGACAGAGAATCTTCTGGAAGTCTGACCTTCTGAACTATAGAAATAAACCAAAATGAATTAATGCTCACTTGTCAAGCAATGCAACGTTACATAGCTCTAAAAATTTTAACAAAATTGAATGCAATCTATTGACAGCTGAGATCTCCCAGCTTCTTAAAATATAGAGAAAATTTATGCAGATCTCCAATCTGTAGAGGATAGAAGTTCAAAGTGTTTTTCAAGGTTTCTCCAAATTCCCAGGAATTTATGTCACCATGGTGATACCTTCTGATTGAATTTTTCCCTCTGTACCTTATCTTTTAGCTGTCTCTTTATCTCTCACTGGCAACCAGGGCCCAAAATAAGATAGTTTAGATTCTTTTTGATTCATCTCATTCCCAAAGAAACACGAATCCGAGGCTGTTGAGTAGAGTAGACATGAAAGGTTTTAGTGAAGGGTTGCATCTTGTACCTTATAGCCAGTGAATACAATCCATATTAATCCTTTTGGCCACCCTTTCCCAGGAATGTCTTATTGGAAGTGTAGTCTCTGTCTGACCCAACTTCCAACTCACCCCACAGTGAGCCAGCTTATCATTATCTGTTTTGCTGGCTTCTCGCTCTGCAGTGTCCCCTCTTTCTTCCTCTCCCTTCTGGCATGCCTTGATGATTGCTGTACTGCAGCTTGCGAGATCTTAGCTCCCCGACCAGGGATCAAACCCAGGCCACGGTAGTGGAAGTGCGGAGTCTTAACCTCTGGACCGCCAGGGAATTCCCCTGGCATTCTAGACTGAAAGTAAAAACAAAGGCCAAATTCTTTTCATTTTCTCTTTCACATCATCTTAGCTATCTCTTTTTGGTGATAAGGCTCCTTGCCTGCAGGTATCACCTTCTGCCCCAAGAGTTATAAATTTGCTGGAGGAGCTCATGGTCTCTAGAGAAAGGGACGCCAACCAACCACTTCCTGTGCAGCAGGCATGTGAATGGGCCCCTTTACCTGAACAAACTTTATTTGTTCGTTCTATTTTTTTATTGCTCTCTAACATTGTATTAATGTGTACAACATAATGATTTGACATATGTATATACTGAGAAACGATCACCACAGTAAGTTTAATTAATATCCCTCACCTCACATAAAGAATTATCTTTATTTAATCCTCAGAGAAACTCTGTAAGGTAGGTTTTGTTATCGTCTTTTGACCATTGAGGAAATTATGGCTTAGAGACAGTGGGGTGCTGGTTAAATGCTTAACCAACAGTTTGGTGGGAAGACCCTGGTTTGTAGTGCTTTTGGTTTCTGCTGTGTAAATACTCCTACTGCAGCCAACATCCAGCTACCAATATGACATCACTGAATTTGGAGATGGGAAGAGATGCTTAACAGGATACCGTGATATAGTATCTCCACCAAACAGATACAATAGACATAAAAACCTCCCAGGCAAAGATCATTGTAAAATGTACAAAAATAATCAAGAAGTGCTGAGTTTTGAATATTATTTTCTTTCCTATATAATTTATTTAACTAAGCTTATAATTTTATTTTTACAGAATTAACCTATTTTTTTTTGGCTGCGCTGCGTGGCATATGGGACCTTAGTTCCCCAACCAGGGATCGAACCCACGCCCCCAGCATTGGAAGGGCAGTTCTAACCACTGGACCGCTAGGGAAGTCCCAGAATTAACTTCTTTATTGTGGTAAAATATACATTACACAAAATTTACCATTTTAACCATTTAAAACATTTTTTAAAATTAATTTATTTTTTTGCCTGCACTGGGTCTTCGTTGCTGTGTGTGGGCTCTCCCTAGTTGCGGCGAGCGGGGGCCACTCCTTGCTGCAGTGAGCGGGCTTCTCATTGTGGTGGCTTCTCTTGTTGCGAAGCATGGGCTCTGGGTATGCGGGTCAGGGATCGAACCCGTGTCCCTTGCATTGGCAGGCAGATTCTCAACCACTGCGCCACCAGGGAAGCCCTTAACCATTTTTAAGTGTACAATTCAGTGGCATTAAGTATATTCACAATGTTGAATAGCTATCACCATTATCTATTTCCAACAATAAACTTTTCCATCATCCCCAGAAGAAACTGTAACTGTTCCTTCTTTCTCCCAGATGCTGGTAACTTTTATTTTCCTTTCGGTCTTTTTAATATAAGTGGAATCATACAATATTTGTTCTTTTGTATCTGGCTTATTTCACTTAGCATAATGTTTTCAAGGTTCATCCATATTGTAAAATCCATATATAAAAATTTCATTCCTTATAAAATAATGCTATTTGCAGCAACATGGATGGACCTAGAGATTATTGTACTAAGCAAGGAAAGTCAGAAAGACAAATACCACATGATATCACTTATATGTGGAATCTAAAATATGACACAAATGAACATAGCTACAAAACAAGCAAACTCACAGATATGGAGAACAGACTTGTGGTTGCCAAGGGGGAAGAAAGGATTGGAGTTTGGGATTAGCAGATGCAAACTGTTATATATAGGATGGATAAACAACAAGGTCCTACTGTATAGCACAGGGAACTATATCCAGTCTCCTGGGATAAACCAAAATGGAAAAGAATATAAAAAAAGAATGTGTATATGTGTATAACTGAGTCACTTTGCTGTACAGAAGAGGTTGGCATGATGTTGTAAATCAACTATACTTCAATAAAAAATATATGTGTATAACTGAATCACTTTGCTGTACAGCAGAAATTAACACAACATTGTAAATCAACTATACTTCAACAAAATTAAAATTGTTTTTTCATTCCTTTTTATGGCTGAATAAAATTCTATTGTATGTATATACAACATTTTGTTTATCCATTCATCTGTTGATGGACACTTGGGTTATTTCCACCTTTTAGCTATTGATAATAATGTTGCTGTGAACATTAGTGTACAAGTATGTGGAGTTTCAATATCATTTAATGTCTGTGTTTAACAAACAGCTGACAAAATCCCTGAAAATTTACCGATCAGCTCTGGTGAGCCTGTTAGAGCCTGTCAGAGCTAGCTCTAGCACAACGCTGGAGAGTGCCTTATTTAGTAAATTAGACCCAACAAGGGCCAATTTGGGATGCAACTCCAGCATCTTTCAAATGTGCCTGATGATAAGAATTGCCTGGGACATCTATTAAAATAGTGATTCCCAGGCCCTCGTGGGAGATTCTGATTCCGAAGCTTTGAGGTGAAGTGATTTGACTCATCAGAATTTGTCTCAGTCTGGAAAACCTGATATGAGCCTCCAGTGCCAACAAACCTAGGCCTGAAGGCAGGGGGTACAAACATGGTGCCTTGGAAGAGGGGAGGTGAGCATAAGTCCTTTGAGACTTTTTATTTTTTTAACAGAGAATACTTTGAATATCAGTACTCATTTTAATGCCTAAATTCTGATACATAAATTTTTATTTTATTTATTTATTTTTTAGAGATGACTTTTAAAAAATTAATTAGTTTTGGCTGCATTGTGTCTTTGTTGCTGTGTGGGCTTTCTCTAGTTGTGGCGAGCAGGGGCTACTCTTCATTGTGGTGTGCGGGCTTCCCATTGTGGTGGCTGATCAGCATGCACAGATGTGTCTGGGTCCTGCCAGCGATGGAGGGAAAAGCCTCACGCAGGCAGCCCTGTCCTGACAGGCTCTCACCCTTGTATTAGTACAAGAGATACTTCCTTCCCACTGGTAAGGGCTGGCTGTAGTCCCTGGCAGGGGACACAGTGCTTTAGCTTTACTGGACATGGTCAAGGACCTCACTGGCCTTCTGCTTAGTCCCTGGTTTCTTCGGTTGGGTCTGGAATATGGTTAGTTAGGCCTTAAAACCCCTTGCCTTCTTCCTCCATCCTGTTTCTCTCCAGACTACCTGTGTTTCTGGCATTTCTCAGTGTCTCTATTTGCTTCCACGAGCTCAGATTTAAAGACCCATCTGGAAAACTATGGCTGAGAAGGTTCACACTCTTAGGTGCAACCTCTTAGATCACTGGTTCCTAACTTTCTGGGGGCTATAGACTTCTCTGATTGCCTGATGAAGCCTGTGGGTCCCCACATACAATTTGCTAGTTAGAGTTTCAAAGGGCTTGTTGACTTCCCCAAGCCCGTCAGTGGATCCATATTAAGAGACTCTTTTGGGGATTAAAATATACACACTACTATACATAAATTAGATAACCAACAAGGACCTACTATATAGCACAGGGAACTATACTCAATATCTTGTAATAACCTATAATGGAAGAGAATGTAAAAAAAGAATATATATATATTTATATACATATGCATAACTGGATCACTTTGCATACAACTGAAACTAACACAACATTGTAAATCAACTATACTTCAATAAAAATTAAAAAAAAAAAGAGAGAGAGAGAGAGAGATACTGTGCCTTAGGTAGTGATTCAGACCCTGGTAGCTTTGGAGTAGGGATGTCTTGGCCCTCCACTGGGAACTGTCTCAAACCCTGAAGATCCAGCACTCCAGCTATGACAGGAAATTGAATGACCCCTTTTTCTTGAAGTCTTGATATAATTCTATTTGGATAATCGGATAATTCAAAGTAAGATCAATGCTAGAATACCCTGGGGTTTCTTATCATCAAGAGGAATAGAGCAGAGTTCTTTTGGGGAATAAAAAGTCTGAGTCACTCTTTAACCCAGAGAGAAAGAGAGATGGGAAAATCTTCAAGTCTATGAGAGGAAGCGTAGGCAGTAGATGCTCAAGTCATTTTCCATGTCCACTGAATCCAGAGCATAGAATTTTGTGAGCTCTACCATGTGCACTGGGGGGTGGTATAAGCAGATAGAGTAGGAGATCCCCGGACAAAAAGAACCAGTCATGGCTTTCTTGACATAAAAGAAGCCAGTTTAGGGCTTCCCTGGTGGCGCAGTGGTTGGAAGTCCGCCTTTTGATGCGGGGGGCACGGGTTCGTGCCCCAGTCCGGGAGGGTCCCGCGTGCCGCGGAGCGGCTGGGCCCGTGAGCCGTGGCCGCTGGGCCTGCGCGTCCGGAGCCTGTGCTCCGCAGCGGGAGAGGCCGCAGCAGTGAGAGCCCGCGTACCGGAAAAAAAAAAAGAAAGAAAAAAGAAGCTTAGCCTAAGCCATTTTGTCATCTAAGCCTGGCTGCAATGCTTGCCCTTGAACAGGTCTCAGTAATTAATGATCTTAAGGAAAGTGAGAGAAAGCAGGAACAAAGGAAAAGCAGTCAAGAAACAATAGTTCAGGGACTTCCCTGGTGGCGCAGTGGTTAAGAATCTGCCTGCTAATACAGGGGACATGGGCTCGAGCCCTGGTCCGGGAAGACCCCACATGCCGAAGCACAGCTAAGCCTGCGAGCCACAACTACTGAAGCCCGTGCGCCTAGAGTCCGTGCTCCGCAACAAGAGAATCCACTGCAGTAAGAAGCCGGCGCACCGGAAGGAAGAGTAGCCCCCATTCACCACAACTAGAGAAAGCCTGTGAGCAGCAACAAAGACCCAATGCAGCCAAAAATAAATAAATAAAAATAAATAAATCTATAAAAATTATTTAAAAAAAAAAAGAAAGAAAAGGAAACAATAGTTCAGTGATAAAACAGAGTCCTAGTTCCTCCTCAAGGGACACACATACAAATCTGATTCTTATCTTCGAGTTCTGCAGGATCTAAGGGGTTGGAATGATGATGTTGACCTTTTCTGACCCTATGATGTCAATCAACTGAAACTTGGACTCTCAATCTTTGCCCCAATTTTATGCTGAATTCTTTGCCCAAGCCCCTTCACGAAGATGCATGTACCCTTAGCTTAAAACTTCCCCACTTATGCCATTGGGAGACACTGTTTTGGGAAAGATCCCCAGTGTTCTCCTTCCTTGCTGCAAGTAATAAATCTTTCCTTCTCCCAATCTTTGGCTTGGTTGTGTCTTTTGGCTTGACACCCACCAAGAGGTGAACCCAGTTTTCAGGTTACAGTGGGGGTGAGATGTGATGATTATGAAATTGGTCCATACTATCAAGGAACATGCCAGCCTGCAGAAAGTGGAGGGTGGACAAATTCACACACCTTTCTACTCCCATCTCCTCCTCCCTAAAGTATGTGGCACACAGGATTATTTTTTAAATTAAATATTGGAGGAATGACTGTTGAAAGAGTTGTCTTGCCCTATAGAGTCATTTTATGCTGACCAACTGGATTTTTAAAAATTAATTAATTTATTTATTTTGGGCTCTGTTGGGTCTTCATTGCTGCGTATGGGCTTTCTCTAGTTGCAGTGAGCAGGGGCTACTCTTCGTTGCGATGTGCGGGCTTCTCATTGCGGTGGCTTCCCTTGTTGCGCAGCACGGGCTCTAGAGCGCAGGCTCAGTAGTTGTAGTGCATGGGCTTAATTGCTTCGTGGCATGTGCAATCTTCCTGCCAGGGCTCGAACCCGTGTCCCCTGCATTGGCAGGCGGATTCTTAACCACTGCACCACCAGGGAACCCTGACCAATTGGACTTTGAAGAGTGTTTCCCAAAGGCAATGGATTTTCATTTTGTCTTAGTTAACGTTGAGCTTTGAGCCATTATTCGTGACTGCTGTTAGATTTAATTGTCTCTTCAGGCTACTTCCTATGGTTTATAATACAACCATTATGGGAATAGGGCAGACATCCAGAGTCTAGGATTTGCCGGAGACTCTGGGAGAGAAAAGGAGGGGTGGAGTGCGGTGAGAGAGCAGGCAGAGACAGATAAGCTTTGGGGTTCTGATACTTAATTCCCCCTTCTGAATTTTAGATATTGTTTGGGGCTGGTGGAGGAATAAATGTACATATATTCTTTGTTTCTTCTCTTTTTTTTTTCTGTTTTCATCCAGTCTTGGTCCATATTCACATCCACTTACCTAAGTATGAGTTATAATGTAATACTCTTTTTTTACCTTATTATAGTTATAATGTTATTCTTTTTTTTTTTTTTTTTTTTTTTGCGGTACACTGGCCTCTCACTGTTGTGGCCTCTCCTGTTGCAGAGCAACAGGCTCCGGACGTGCGCAGGCTCAGTGGCCATGGCTCACGGGCCCAGCCACTCCCGCGGCACGTGGGATCTTCCCGGACCGGGTCATAACCCGTGTGCCCTGAATCGGCAGGTGGACTCTCAACCACTGCGCCACCAGGGAAGCCCTAATACTCTTTTGCATTATGTTCTTAAACTTAGCATTATATTACATCTTTAATGATGTTATTTATTCCTTAAACAGCTTTTAAAAACAGAGCTCTCCTTTCTTTCTGACTGTAAATCTAAAGCATATTCATTATTTTTAGCACTATGGTTTTTTTTTAATAATTTATTTTTATATTTTATTTTTGGCTGTGTTGGGTCTTCACTGCTGCACGCGGTCTTTCTCTAGTTGCGGCGAGCGGGGGCTACTCTTCATTGCAGTGTGCAGGCTTCTTTCTCATTGAGGTGGCTTCTCTTTTTGCAGAGCACAGGCTCTAGGAGTGTGGATTTCAGTAGTTGTGGCACGTGGGCTCTAGAGTGCAGGCTCGGTATCTGTGGCACACGGGCATTGTTGCTCTGCAGCATGTGGGATCTTCCTGGACCAGGGCTTGAACCCATGTCCCCTGCATTGGCAGG
>NW_020174560.1:7063868-7106982 GCF_003031525.2 Neophocaena asiaeorientalis asiaeorientalis | reverse complement strand
GGCTCTAGGCGTGTGGATTTCAGTAGTTGTGGCACGTGGGCTCAGTAGTTGTGGTTCGTGGGCTCTAGAGTGCAGGCTCGGTATCTGTGGCACACAGGCATTGTTGCTCTGCAGCATGTGGGATCTTCCTGGACCAGGGCTTGAACCCATGTCCCCTGCATTGGCAGGCAGATTCTTAACCACTGTGCCACCAGGGAAACCCCATATTCATTATTTTTTTTAATGCTGATAATATGCAAAGAAAGTGAAAAATCACCCTCAATATTTTGAAGTGTAGCCTTCAAAACTTTTTTCTATGTGCATATAAATACCTACAAAAATGGGATCAGGACTTCCCTGGTGGCACAGTGGTTGAGAGTCTGCCTGCCGATGCAGGGGACACGGGTTCGTGCCCCAGTCCAGGAAGATCCCATATGCCACGGAGCGGCTGGGCCCGTGAGCCATGGCCACTGAGCCTGCGCGTCTGGAGCCTGTGCTCCGCAACAGGAAAGGCCACAACAGTGAGAGGCCCATGTACTGCAAAAAAAAAAAAGGGACCATACCACCCTATCAAATTACCCATGAAAGTTTTCACAGAACTAGAACAAATAATCCTAAAATGTATACAGAACCATAAAAGACCCAGAATTGCCAAAGCAATCCTGAGTAAAAAGAACAAAGCAGGAGGCATAACCCTCCTGCTTTGACTTCAGACAATACTACAAAGCTACAGTAATCAAAAGAGCATGGTATTGGCACAAAAAGGGACATACAGATCAATGGAACAGAATAGAGAACTCAGAAATAGACCCACACACCTATGGTCAATTAACCTTCGACAAAGGAGGCAAGAACATACAATGGAAAAAAGACAGTCTCTTCAGCAAGTGGTGTTAGGAAAGTTGGACAACTGCATGTAAATCAATGAAGTTAGAACACACCCTCACACCATACACAAAAATAAACTCAAAATGGCTTAAAGACTTAAATATGAGACATGACACCATAAAACTCCTAGAAGAGAACACAGGCCAAACATTCTCTGACATAAATCATACTAATATTTTTTTATGTCAGTCTCCCAAGGCAATAGAAATAAAAGCAAAAATAAACAAATGGGAACTAATCAAACTTACAAATTTTGCACAGCAAAGGAAACCGTAAACAAAACAAAAAGACAACCTATGGACTGGGAGAAAACATTTGCAAATGAGACGACCAACAAGGGCTTAATTTCCAAAATATACAAACAGCTCGTACAACTCAACAACAAAATAACAAACAACCCAATCAAAAAATGGGCAGAAGGTCTAAATAGACATTTCTCCAAAGAAGACATACAAATGGCCAACAGGCACATGAAAAGATGCTCAACATCACTAATCAATAAAGAAATGCAAATCAAAACCACAATGAGGTACCACTTCACACCAGTCAAAATGGCCATTACAAAAAAATCTACAAATAACAAATGCTGGACATGGTGTGGAGAAAAGGGAACACTCCTACACTGTTGGTGGGAATGTAAATTGGTATAAATGGAAAATGGTATGGACGTTCCTCAAAAAACTAAAAATAGAGTTGCCATATGATCCAGCAATCCCACTCCTGGGCATATATCTGGATAAAACTATAATCCAAAAAGATACATGCACCTCTATGTTCATAGCAGCACTACTCACAATAGCCAAAACATGGAAACAACCTAAATGTCCATCAACAGTTGAATGGATAAAGAAGATGTGGTATACAATGGATATACAATGGAATATTACTCAGCCATAAAAAATAATAATAATGCTATTTGCAGCAACACAGATGGACCTAGAGATGATCAAACTAAGTGAAGTAAGTCAGAAAGAGAAAGGCAAATACCATATGATATCACTTATATGTGGAATCTAAAATATGACACAGGGACTTCCCTGGTGGTGGAGTGGTTAAGAATCTGCCTGCCAATGCAGGAGACATGGGTTTGAGTCCTAGTTCAGGAAGATCCCACATGCCTTGGAGCAACTAAGCCCCTGCGCCACAACTACTGAGCCTGCACTCTAGAGCCCATGAGCCACAACTACTGAAGCCTGCGTGCCCAGAGCCCATGCTCCGCAACAAGAGAAGCCACTGCAATGAGAAGCCCACGCATTGCAACGAAGAGTAGCCCTTGCTCGCCACAACTAGAGAAAGCCCGCGTGCAGCGGTGAAGACCCAACGCAGCCAAAAATAAATAATAAATACATTTGAAATAAATAAATAAAGTATGACACAAATGAACTTATCTATGAAACAGAAGCAGACTCACAGACATAGAGAACAGACTTGTGGTTGCCAAGGGGGGAAGGGGTGTGGGAGAGGGATGGATTGGGGGTATGGGATTAGTAGATGCAAACTATTACATAGAGAATGGATAAACAACAAGGTGTACAATACAATATTCAATATCCCATGATAAACCACAATGGAAAAGAATATGAGAAAGAATGTAAATATATGTATAACTGAATCACTTTGCTGTACAGCAGAAATTAACACAACATTGTAAATCAACTATACTTCAACAAAATAAATTTTAAAATAAATGGGATCATACCATACATGCTGTTCCAGTTCCTGTTTTCCATGTCATTAAATACAGATATAGATAAGCAATTTAAAATTTTTAAATTTCAATTCACATTTAATTTAAATTTATTCTTATAAATTTAATTTGGTAGGGTAGTATTTTAAAAATTAGTAGTATTTTAGTAGTAAAGTTTTTTTTTTTTTTGGCTGTGTTGGCGCAGGCTTTCTCTAGTTGCTGTGAGCCAGGGCTACTCTTCATTGAGGTGCAGTCTTCTCATTGCGGTGGCTTCTCTCCTTTTGGAACAAGGGCTCTAGGCGTGCACGGGCTTCAGTAGTTGTGGCTCGCAGGCTCCATAGTTGTGGTTCTCGGGCTCTAGAGCACAGGCTCAGTAATTGTGGCACATGGGCTTAGTCGCTCCGCAACATGTGGATTCTTAACCACTGTGCCACCAGGGAAGCCCAGTAAAGTATTTTTTAAATTAATCTTAACCTTAATATTAGAGTAGTATTTTTTTTTTTTTTTGCGGTACGCGGGCCTCTCACTGTTGTGGCCTCTCCCGTTGTGGAGCACAGGCTCCGGACGCGCAGGCTCAGCGGCCATGGCTCACGGGCCCAGCCGCTCCGCGGCATGTGGGATCTTCCCGGACCGGGGCACGAACCCGTGTCCCCTGAATCGGCAGGCGGACTCTCAACCACTGCGCCACCAGGGAAGCCCTAGAGTAGTATTTTTAAGTATGTGTGTGCCACACTGGTATTTACCCTTTCCTATGGATTACACTTCAGTTGTTTACAAATTGTCACCACTGTAACAGTCCTCATACATATATCTCTCCGTAGGGCTAATTCCTAGAAGTAGAATTTGTGAGTCAAAGGGAATGCAGGGCTTCCCTGGTGGCGCAGTGGTTGAAAGTCCGCCTGCAGATGCAGGGGACATGGGTTCGTGCCCCGGCCCGGGAAGATCCCACATGCCGCAGAGCGGCTGGGCCCGTGAGCCATGGCAGGTGAACCTGAGCGTCCGGAGCCTGTTGCTCCGCAACGGGAGAGGCCACAACAGTGAGAGGCCCGCGTACCGCCAAAAAAAAAAAAGGGAATGCATATTTAACATTTTAAATTAATTTTTTTTTTTTTTACTAATTATTACTCCCTATAGAAGTTTGTAAAAGAGCTCCTTTCCCCTCACTCTTGGAGTGTAATTATCCTTCTTAACAGCCGCAAAATAATCTTGAATTGGTGCTCCAGTTTGGAGGCAAAGCCACCTTGTCCCCTAGGAACGTCAGGAGCTAAATGCCCCTGTCAAACGCGGCTGCTGCTGCCAGATGGCGAGAGGGAGACGTGGGAGGACCGTGCCGCAGCCTCAGCCCGGGCTGGGTTGGCCGACGGCCGTCCGACCCAGTGCCCGCGAAGGCAGGGGAGGTAGAGAGCCAAACGGAGTAGGGAAAACAGGACCCGGACCCAGAGGACAGAAAGGCAAGGGCCAGAAGAGGAAGTTCCGCGATCCAAGGAAGAAGATGCGGGTCAGGTGAGGGAACTGAGGCCGCACGGTCTTACCAGCGCCCCGACCCGCTGTGCGCCCTGAGCGGCCACCGGGGCCGCGGTAGGGATGAGGGGGCGGCTTGGACCCGCGCCCCCGAGAGCCTCCGAGGACCTCCCCGCGACCTTTGATCCTCCCGAGGGCGACGCAGGAGGGAAAAGCCAGAGCGGTCGGAATCTGACCCAAACCCTCGCGCCCCACCTACTGGCAGCGGACCCAAGGCAATTTACGGGACCTCTGTGCGTCTCAGCTAGTCTTCTATGAATGCGGATCACTGCTGGGACCTACCCCGGGGAAGACTGTTGTGAACGTTAATTGAGATAATACATGGTGGCTAGTATTTCTGTACACCTCTCTAGAAACACCACCACCACCCAACACAACGGGCTCCTTCCCTTCCTGGAGATTACGGTGGATGGAAGAGAAGATCTATCCCAGGACAGATTTACAGTGTTCCCTTCTCCCTACACCCTCTAGTCCATCGTCCCCAGTCGGGAAAGAGATGTTACAAAACCTGGTCCTCACTCTCGGGAAGCCTACGCTGTAACTGAAGGGGCATGAATGGTACACACGCAGGAAAATGAGTTCAAAAGCCTTAACCGCGTTCAAAATGGACAGCAACTGACAGTTCTCTTGGGAGAAGGGGTGCCAGCCCCTCCTGTCCAGCTGTGCGATCTGACAAAGTCTGGGATCTACCTGGCACAACCTGCTCACTTCCCTAGGCCAGTTCCAGTTGAAGGAGAGGCTGCTCACCCGGGGAAGGGGTGGGGGAGGGCCGGGGAGGGGGAGGGGCAGTTGCCATGGTTTTGCTCCGAGTTCTGAGTGTCAACCTGCCCACTCCCTGAGACACTCAGGTCCCAGAAGCAGTAGGTCAGAAGCCCGAGGGGGCTGAGGAGTGCTACCTCTGGAGCCCATCGGCACACCTGTTGAGATGGAAGCCTTAGATGGACAGGGGGGTGAAGGGGACCAGCCACTAGAGAAGGTGCAGTGGGGTTGGGGATGTAAGGGAGAGAGGAAAGGAGGGCCCTGGAGGGGCTGGTTTGGGAAGGCAGAGAGTATGAAACTCAAGGAAGGAGAGAAGAAAGAAATAGTGTGAGGTACACGAGTTGGCAAGAGACTGAAAGAACAAGAGAAGGTTAATTCATTCAGACAGATGTTTATCAAGGACATATATATCTGGCAAGATGATGGGAAGGTTCTCGGCAAGATGATTGTTGTTTATGAAGATACAGAGGCTCGGGTGTGTGTGTGTATGTGTGTGTGCACGTGTGTTATGGTCTGTGAGGTCTGTCTGATTTGTGTGGTGTGTTTATGGAATTGATCAGCCTGAGTGCCCTCTCTCTCGGGTCTGGAGGAGCCTGTGTCCCGTTCCCTCTCCATCTTTCTCCCTCCCTTTCCCTGGTCTATCCCTTCAGAGTGCTCTGGGCCTGGATCTTCCTTGTGCCCCCTGAACACAGGCAGGAATTAATGCTCACTTTTCTGAGAGGCTTTTGAAAGGTCAGGTGTGAATCTCGTGTCAGTCTAATCCTGTGCTCTGACTTCAAGTATTATTCCACAGTCACTTCGTCGTTATTAATTTTCAGCTTTTTTTGCCCCAGCTTGCCGTCAGAAAGTTCCTTCTCAACATCACCATCACCGTCATACACTCTCTGAGTGCCCATTAGCCCATGGGCCTGGGATTTTTAGGCACTCAATAAGTGCTGAATGAATGAGTAAATGAATCCCTAATCATTCCCCCCAAGGAGTTACTTAAAATTCTTAGTGCCATTAGTGTTCTCATCTGTAACCAGGAATAATGATTTCTAGCCTCACAGAATCTGTGGGAGAATAAAATGAGTTAATGTTTATCAAGTGCTTGGCAAAGTTAGCTGGTATACTGTGCTACAATTATTATAAAAGAAATGGGTCGGGCATTCTAGGTTTTCTAAGCAGGAATTCTCAGAGATGGTTTTCTTTGCCCGGGGCTCACTCACCTGAGTGCTGGCTCAAGGACGAGGTCACTGGGAAAACGGAGAAGGGCTTTGGCTGGCATCTGGACCAGTGGTTGCCCAGCACTGCCCCTCAGGAGCAGTATCCCAAGCCCCCCAGCTGACTCCTGCCCCTGCCTCCTCCCAGGGGACGGATGGACCCTGCTTAGAGGGGAGCTCCAGCACCATCCCTGCCAGAGACTCACTTGTGTGCCAGGCCAAGGGCCTGGACAAGGACACCTTCAAAATTGTGAGTAAGGGGCCAGCCCAGGACCCTGTCCCCGTTCCCCACAGGTCAGGAGACCTGGGTCAGAAGTTGGCAGGCCTCAGACTCATAGTTCACAGCCCCACTTGACACACTCTTGGGAAGGAAGTGGGGTAAGAGGTTGACGGGAGCCTCCTCAACACTTCCTGGGCCATAAGGGTTGCAGCTGGGCCAACCTGCTGGCTCTGTGGGGCTGCCCAGCTGCCTCTTGTTTTTCCTGTGGCCCCTCACTTCACCTGTTGCCTCCTAAGTGTAAAGAATGTCTAAGGCCGCTGAAGAAGTTCCTGCGAAAGTTGCACCCGCCGAGGGACCTTCCCCAGGAGAAGAAGCTAAAGTACATGAAGCAGAGCCTGGTGGTCCTAGGGGACCACATCAACACCTTTCTGCAGCACTACTGCCGAGCCTGGGAAATCAAGCACTGGAGGAAGTAGGGCAGTCTCCCTACCCTTACCACTACACTCACTCCTGGGCCGACCCCTCTAGAATCAAGGTCACACCTTAGTGAAAATCTCCTAGTTCTTTATCTTAGTGTGAAAGAGTCAGGATCCTGGAGTGAGCATGGTGAAGGGGGATGGGGAGAGCAGGGTCCGCTTGCGACTCTGGGCAGCACTAAGTGGACAGAGGACTCTCCTGAGCCCGGAAGGAATGGCTTCTGATCGAATAACTGCTGTGTGGTGTGGGGTCTCCTCACCGATACAGGGTATCCAAGGTCTGGCAAATCCCCATTACTCCATGTCCCCAACCAAACACTAAGGAGGCAGCATTCCCCCCTGGGTGGTCCTGGCCACAGGACAAACGCTGGAGGGAGAGGGGCTGTGCTCCGCCCCCCTCAGCCTTGGGCTTGGACTTTTCCCCTGCAGGAGGCTCTGGAGATTTGTCTCCCTCTTCTCGGAACTGGAGGCGAAGCAGCTTTACAGGCTCTACAAGTATACCAAGAACAGCCAGACGGCCAAGTTCCCGGTGAGGTTCCTCCAGGGCCCAGCTGAGGGTTGGTTGGTGTGTTCTTAAATTGTGAGGGGAGGCCTGCAACTGAAGGGCGGCATTTGGGCTCTTAATTCCCCAACCAGGGATCAAACCGGCGCCCCCTGCAGTGAAAGCCGGGAATCCTAACCACTGGACCACCAGGGAATTCCCTGAAGGGCCCTCTGATACAGCCAGCACCCCTCAGTCCCTTCCACACTCACTGCCTGAGGAAGATGCCACTGCCCCTGCGGTGGGCACAGAGTGGGGCTGAAGAGGGCAGAGACTCAGCTTCAAGTTCTAGATATTTATTCATCCTCCACACCCACACCCTGATGTGAACAGGGGCAAGGACTGTTCACAGTCCTTGGAGAGCCGTGGGCAGGGATGATTGAGGCCAGGCAGAAAGGCACAGCCAGCTTGGAGGAGACTCTGGAGATGGTTGCAGAGGACAGAGGACAGAGGACAAATTCCTGGGCAGGGACTTCCCTGGTAGTCCAGTTGTTAAGACTCCGAGCTTCCAATGCAGGGGGTGTGGTTCGATCCTTGGTCGGGCAACTAAGATCTCACGTGCCATGAGGCATGGCCAAAAAATTAAAAAAAAAAAAAAAAAGATCCTGGGCAGTCTTTGTCCAAAAACAGTGCTTCTCAAACATTTTGGTCTTGGGTCACTTCTACCCTCTTAAAAATCATTGGGGACCCCCCAAAACCTGTATTCCTGTAGGTTACATCTATTGATATTTATTTGCCCTACTAGAAATTAAAGCTAAAGAAATAATTCAAAATATGTATTTACTGATTCATTTAAAAACAAGGAGTCCGTTATATATTAACATAATTTTTATGAGCGTTAACTGTATTTTCCAAAACAAAAAAATTTAGAGAGAAGAGTGGCATTGTTTGACATTTTTGCAAATCTCTTTAGTGTCTGGCTTAATAGAAGACAGTTGGATTCTCATATCTGCTTCTGCTCAATCTCTTATGATATAGTGATTTGGTTAAAGTGCATGAAGAAAATCCAGCCTCATACAGATATATAGTTAAAAGAGAGGAGTATTTTATTAGTGTTTTCAGATAATCATGGATAGTTTTCTTTGATACCACACCAAAACTCAGAAAGTGGCAGTTACTTAATTGCAGTGTGGAATCTGAAACCATATTGATGAATGTTTTAAAATAGAATTTAAAAAAAATTTTTTAAATTAATTATTTTTGGCTGCGTCGGGTCGTCATTGTTGGGTGTTCGCTGCTGTTCTTGGGCTTTCTCCAGTTGCTGTGAGCGGGGGCTACTCTTTGTTGTGGTACGAGGGCTTCTCACTGCAGTGGCTTCTCTTGTTTCAGAGCTCAGGCTCTAGGCGCACGGGCTTCAGTACTTGTGGCACGTGTGCTCAGTAGTTGTGGTGCACAGGCTTAGTTGCTCCGCGGCATGTGGGATCTTCCCGGACCAGGGCTCGAACCTGTGTCCCCTGCGTTGATAGGCGGATTCTTAACTACTGTGCCACCAGGGAAGTCCCAGACATTTTTTTTTAAACCAGTTTTAGGTTTACAGAAAAATTGAGTATAAGGTATAGGGTTAGCCAAAAAGTTAGTTCGGTTTTTTCCATATAATGTTTCGGAAAAACCCGAACCAACATTTTGGCCAACCCAATACAGAGTTCCCATATCCCACCCTTTTCTGTCTTCCTTATTATTAGCACCTTGCATTGGAGGGGTACATTTGTATCTTTGATGAACCAATATTGATACACTATTAACTAAAAAAATAATGTCCATAGTTTACATTAGGGTCACTCTTTGTTTTGCACATTCTATAGGTTTTGACAAATGTACAATAACATGTATCCACCATTACAGTAGCAAACAGAATAGTTTCATTGCCCTAAAAATCCCCTGTGCTCCACCTATTCATTCCTCCCTCCTTCCCCCAGACGCCTGGCAATCAGTCATCTTTTTATTGTCTCCAGTTTTTCCTTTTCTGGAATATCCATGTAGTTGGCATCATACAGTATGTAGCCTTTTCAGATTTGTATCAATGAACTTTTCACACTAGGTTACATTAGAATCCATTGGTTTCTCTCTTGCACTTTGAGTGGACCCCACTTTTCAGGGGGTCTGTGAGGTTAGAGTATTTCACAGAGCACACTTTGAGAACCACTGATCCAAAAGAATAATCACAGATAACAGTTTTTATGTACCAGGCACATTATGTTCCCTCATGTCATCTTCAAAAGTAACACTAGGGCTTCCCTGGTGGCGTAATGGTTGGGAGTCCGCCTGCCGATGCAGGGGACGAGGGTTCGTGCCCCGGTCGGGGAAGATCCCACACGCCGCGGGGCGGCTGCGCCCGTGAGCCGTGGCCGCTGGGCCTGTGCGTCCGGAGCCTGTTGCTCCGCAGCGGGAGAGGCCACAACGGTGAGTGGTAATTAGAATTATTGTCCACAGTGTGTAAATGAAGGTGGTGAGGTAAAGTAACTTGACCCAAGCCACATAGCAAGTGGGAGGGAAGAACTGGATTCAAACATAATCTAGTTCAAAGGAAAGCCCCGCCCTGACCTCACCCCACCCACTGCTCTAGCTGTGCAGCCTTAACCAAATCCTCTCTTTCTCTGGGTCTTTATTTCTACCTCTGAACATGAATGATGGATTCAGTGATTCCCCTTCTGAATATAAGGAGCTGCCATTTTGGTGATTCTTGGATTTCAGCAGCAGGAAAATTTCAAAAGATGTTTTCAGGCTCTCAACTTTAATTTTGTGAAGGACTTTAAAACAAGTACCACTGTTTCATTACAAACACATAAGACACTATACTCAAAAAAGAGATGAAGGACATATCCCAACGGAAAGAGACACCCAAGAAGGGACAGTTGGCAGCCTGGTCTCAATGTCCCCATGGTCCCCATCTGTGGCCCTCCATCCTTCTGGCTACGCAGGTGTGAGGTGCAGTCCGGCCGCAGCAGTTGCCTAACAAGGGCAGGACTGGGGCTCTGGCACACGGGCCCCTCTCTTCTGCTCAGCACTGTGGCCCCCTTGCAGGTAGCCTTCTACCCTTTGGACATCCCGGAGAGCTCCTTGCCTGCCAACAAGGAGGACAGTCTGCCCAAGCTCTGCACTGCCTGGGGGCTGCGCAGTCACCTCAGTGCCATGAAGGAGAGGCTGTCCAAGATGCATGCCCCGGGCCGCCAGGTCTCCCTGCTCGGGGAGCTGAGAGCTGAGGGCCACAGCGGGAGAGGTAATGCCTGGAGGAGGGGCCTGTGTGTCCCATGGAACACCTGACATAGTCTTCATCCCTCCTCCCCATCTTCTCTTCATCCCTTCATTTCTTTTACTTATTCATTTACTTATTTATTGGCCACACCACGTGACATGTGGGATCTAGTTCCCAGACCAGGGGTCGAACCACGCCCCCTGCATTCACAGCGTGGAGTCTTAACCACTAGACCACCAGGGGAGTCCCCATCCCTGCATTTCTGTTTTCTTTTTTTTTATAAATTTATTTATTTACATTTATTTATTTATTTATTGTTGGCTGTGTTGGGTCTTCATTGCCGCGCACGGACTTCTCATTGCGATGGCTTCTCTTGCTGTGGAGCATGGGCTCTAGGTGCGCGTGGGCCTCAGTAGTTGTGGCACGTGGGCTCAGTAGTTGTGGCTCATGGGCTTTAGGGTGCAGGCTCAGTAGTTGTGGCACACGGGCTTAGCTGATCCGTGGCATGTGGGATCTGCCTGGACCAGGGCTCGAACCCGTGTCTCCTGCACTGGCAGGTGGATTCTTAACCACTGTGCCACCAGGGAAGTCCCATCCCTGCATTTCTCTTTCTGTCCATTTTCCTTCCCCCTCTCCACTCTTTCTTTTCTCTTTTTCCCCCTTTCCCTGCAGGTATGCTCATTGTAGAAAGTTTGGAATGTACAGATAGTATAAAATAGAAGAGAGGAAAATTACCCATCACCCACGGGTATGACTATTAACATTTAGGTGTGTTCCCTTCACTGTTCTGTTTCATCCCAACCCCCCAACCCGGAGGTCTCAGGAAACATGCCTTTTTCAGTTAACATGTAAACAAAGCACTTTCCCGTACAACCAGAAGCAGAGCAGAGATGTTTCTAGAGGCTAAGAGCAGGGACTCCCGGGAAGTGTCCAAGCAGCAGCAGAATGCCCCCTCAGCTTTGGGCAGGGTATGGGCAGAGGAGGGGTTCATTCCACCAGGGAGGAGGCCGTCCAGCCAGCTGGCCTGGGAACCGACTTCCCGGCAGCCTTGGCCTCTGCAGTGACTGCGTGGCCTGGCTCTCTGGACAGAGGGTGCGGGATTAGGGGACAGAGACTCTTCAGTGAGAGGGACCCCAGCCAAGGTTGGAACCTATGAAGGCCCCTCCTGTGCACTGAGGTGCAGAGAGGTGTTGGGCCACCTACCTCACACCCTTCTGAAACTGGCTTTTTGCTTAGCTCCTGGGGGAGAAGATGAAGGCAAATGGTAAGCCTAGGACCGCAGAGCATGGTCCTAAACTGGACCCAGGTGTTCCTCTGAAGGCCAGGCTGGCTGGGGCAGCCCTCAGGGCATCTTCACCAGTCACAGTCCACCAGTCACTTGGACCAAGTGGGAGGGCAGGAATGAGGATCGGTCAGGTACAGAGGGCCCAGGTCAGGCAGCTACCGAGACCCAGAACTCTGCCTGGGCTTTGCGGGGGCCCGTGGCCCCAGTGCCTATTGTTTAAATTGAGGAAGTAAAACATACAGTGGAATGAAGGCCAATCCATCATTAATATGATGTAGGTCAGGGACTTCCCTGGTGGCACAGTGGTTAAGACTCCATGCTCCCAATGCAGGGGGCCCAGGTTCGATCCCTGGTCAGGGAACTAGATCCCACATGCATGCCACAACTAAGAGTTCACGTGCCACAACTAAGGAGCCGGAGAGCCGCAACTAAGGAGCCTGCCTGCCACAACTAAGACCTGATACAACCAAATAAATAAAATTAATTACTTGATTTTAAAAAATGATCTAGGCCAAGCTGTCCATGAATCAGATGAGGATAGTGAGGTGCAGGCTTTTGGGCCAGCGTCTCCCTGTACCAAGAGCTTTGTATCTCTTAATTTCACCCAAACCCTGCAGCATCCTGATGAGATGGGCATTATTATCCCCCTCCTACAAATGCACGATCTCAGAATACAGGGTAAAGGGTAGGTCTGGAGGAGGTAGGTTTGGGACAGGATTTAAAGAAAGGAATAAGGAGAGGGAGGGGGAAGGGGAAAGAGGTGGGAGGGACGTGTGCATGGAGGTGAGGGGGCAGTGAGTAGACAGGCTGGGCTCAGGGGTGAATGGCCAAGCACATTGCAGAGGTGCAGGCTGGCGTGTAACAGGAAAAAGGCTTGGATGGTGGGATAAGAAATTGGACTTGAAATTGTAATTCTTAAAATAACATTTTATTACAAGCATAAGCATATCCTAGAAAATTAGATAATTCAGATCAGCAAAAAATAAGAAAATATAAACATTGTCATCCAGTTAGCACTTTCCAGATGTTTTTTATGTATATAAATACCTGTATTAAACAAAAATGAGACCATGCCGTATATAGGATTTTGATTTGAACTTGCTTTTTTCAGTTATAGAAACCTTCCATGTTAACATCTTCATTTCATCTAATTGTTGAATTAAATACTCCACTTTCAAATTTTCCCAGCAAAGACATCTTTTGCACTGGTTTCCCAAACCCTGTGTTTCACCTGGTTATGTCTCTTAAGCCTCTTTTAACCTAACCGAGTCCCCTTTTTTACACCCTGGCCTGTCGAAGAGATCAGGCTATTTTGCAGAATGTTCCAATTTCTGCTTTTTTCTTATTACTTCCTTTTGGTATCTTTGAAGCTTGTTCTTCTATCCAGGAGCAGGATTGTAGGTCATGAGTCTCGATGAATTCATGTTAAACATGTTTTTTGGCTGGGATATGTTACAGACGAGGCTGCGTTTTTCACATTGTGTTACATGAGATAACACATATTACCTGGTAGAGCCACCATGACTGAGTGAATCACCAAGCCTATCGTGCAGTTAAAAGTGACCTGCATGGTGTTTCTTGGGCACCATGTTCATGAGTCAGTTCTGAAGGAAAAAGATGGCAACGGTGTTTGCAAACAACCCAGCAACAAAGTACTGGGAATTGGGCTGTGAAACTAGAGCGAGGAGTGGGGAGGAATCAGAGTCGGAAGCCAGAGGTCTAGTCCCGACTGTACCCCTAGCTTGGCTTAGGCTTTGAACAGCAGCCCTTTTCCTTACTCTGTGCCTGTGTGAGATCCCTCAACTGTGAATTGGAGGGATACCATCTCCCTACCCCACAGTGTTTCTGTGAGAAAAGAGTAAGGGACATAGGTTGGAAGCAAGATAAGATTTTGTTGTTCTTCCTTTGAGTCCTTACCATGCCCCCCACATGTTACAGACTGAGATTCTCTGACTATTTGTGATGTCATCAGCACTGTCTCTGACTTTCCCTTTTTCAGGTTCTTTAGGGAAACTTCCTCAACAACCAAAACTCAAGAGAAAGAGGATTAAGGAAGCCCCAGAAACTCCAGAGACCTGCCCACAAGAATACCCAGCTGGGGCAGAGGGCCAGCTCGCCCTGGATCCCAGAGCACTTGTACCTGAGGGCATGGGGGACCAATGAGGGGAAAGAAGAAATTGTCTCTGTCAAAAGGATGCTCAGGTCTTAATTATGTATGAATGGGGCAAGGAAATAAACATCCTTAATACAGTTTGACTTGGCTAAGGTGGTCACTGTGTCAAGGACCATCAGTCTGGGTGGAGATACATGTAAATAGACGTTACAACGGGGTGACACAGGTGCCTGGGGAAGACCTCAGGGGAGGTAACACAGGCACTGATGTGTTTGCCAGGGAAGAGCACAGGTGGGGGTGGAATGGGCCTGGGGTAAGTCAGAGAGTGATAACTCTGGCGCCTGCCTAAATCGTCTGCCCTTGATCTCGTGGGAAAGTTAGCGGGGGGACAGTGAGAAGGGAGATGCCAGGAATGAGCTGGTGTGACTCGGTTATCAGGTAAAGTACACGGAAGTGAGAGAGAGTAGAGGCAGGAGACCAAAGAAGTAACCATATTAATAGTCTTAGCTAGGAACTATACTCAGTATTATGTAATAAGCTATAAGGGAAGAGAATCTGAAGAAGAATAGCATACATATGTATAACTGAACCACTGTGCTGTACACCTGAAACTAACACGATATTGTAAATCAACTATATTTCAATTTTTAAAAATTAAAAAAAAAGTCTTAGCTAGGATGTTGGTTCAAACCTGTGGTCCAAAATTGGCAGCCCATGTGCTGAATTCAGACCACTGATGTGTTTTGCTTGCCCCCTGTGGTGGTCTACTTGTTTAAAACATTTTTATTAAGAAAGTCAGTTGCCAATATTAACTTGGTACATTTCACATTAGAAACAACAGCAGTTTAAAAAACCGGCCACACTTGGACCTGTCTTCTCAAATGACCACACCTGGCTGGGGCTGAGACACACATGGGGCTCAGGTTTCACTGATACTCTTTCCAGTTCACCACAGTCCCCACCCTCCCGGTTGCCTTACACACTGGCCTTCTTCACTTCCTTTCTATCACCTTTTGATCCTTTTAGCCTTTAGTATTTGTTACCCTTAGGGTATATACAAATGCAATGAAGCTGTGCATGAATGGGGGAGGAGTGAATTTGTGAGACTAAGGTAAAGTTGACAGTTTTTGGTGACAGAAGTGGGAGATGAAAAAGGAAGGGAAGGGGAGGAAGTGAAGGTGGTACATTGTTTCTAGCTAGAAAGGCCATGTGGATGGAGGTCAATTCCAGGAGAAGCCGGTCCAATTGTATTCCAAGAACACAGAAGAATCAGGGCTCTGCTAGTGGCAGCAACATACAGTGCCCAGTATGGGCTGGAGTGGATGGGACCAGAACAAATGTGTGTGACCCTTTTTCCTTTCCTCTCTCAATTTGTACTCAGGAGTGAATATCATCAAAGATTTAAAATGTTAAAATGAATATCAGTCTAGACTTGAAGACCAAGTACAGGGAAGCATAAATAGGGAAGGAGGTGGCAGCCCCAGCTGCTTCTTTGTTCCTGGTACCCATTGCCTCCCAGAAGCAAAATGAGAGGCTAAGGCAGCGGCCTGGGATCAGCCTTACTGGGTGTTCCTGACAGTCCTGACAAAGCAGGGAG
Organism: Neophocaena asiaeorientalis asiaeorientalis; assembly: GCF_003031525.2. Taxonomy (NCBI): domain Eukaryota; kingdom Metazoa; phylum Chordata; class Mammalia; order Artiodactyla; family Phocoenidae; genus Neophocaena; species Neophocaena asiaeorientalis. Next base: position 7,091,521 of record NW_020174560.1, on the reverse strand, counting down.
GATTTTATATGGGAAAAGAATCTGAAAAAGAATGGGTATATGCATATGTATAACTGAATCACTTTGCTGTACACCTGAAACAAACACAACACTGTAAATCAACTATACTCCAATATAAAATAAGAATTAAGTTAAAAAAAAAAAAGCAGGGAGGATTTGTGAGAGAAGGGCAAGCAGGCTGGAGGGTAACCCTGACGACTGGGGGCTCTCCAATTTTCTCCACTCCTCTAAGATTTCACTGACAAGTCCCAGGGAAAGGGCTGGCTGTCTGGGGAACGGAACAGAGTAAGAAGGTGAACCCTGTGTGCGAGGCAGCACCGCCACCTAGAGGAACTATGGAACTCTACAGCCTTCTTCTTCCCGTGGAAAGAGATGGAGACCAGGAGGAAATGGGGGAACTTCCTACCAGCCTTGAGGACAATCAGAAGGCCTGAAAGCAAAATGGGCAACAGGTGAGGCTTCGTTTTGGCGGCTCCTTAACTCCTTCCTCAAATTCAGTAGGATCTCAGAATTCTAAAAAGGCAGATCACATGACATTGCTCTGCTCAAAACCCTCCAACAGCACAGAGGCTTTTTAGGGCAGTGAAAATACCCTATATGATTCTAGAATAGTGGATACATGTCATTATACATTTGTCCAGACCCATAGAATGTGCAACACCAAGAGTGAACCCTAATGTAAATTATGGTCGCTGGGTGATTATGTTGTAGCCATGCAGGTTCATCAGTCGTAATCAATCTACCCCCTGATGGGGGATGTGGGTAATGGGAAAGGCTGTGCACGTGTGGGGATGGCAGTATACAGGAAATCTGTGTACCTCCTGCTCAATTTCTCTGTGAACCTAAAACTTCTCTGAAAATAATGTATTAAAACAAACAAACAAGCAAAACCTTCCAAAAGCCTTTTCCCTCATGCATGTTAAAAGCCAGTCTTTGCGAGGGCCTGCAAGGCTCTCGATGATCTATCCCTGTCCATTCTGTTGCCTCTCTGCCCTCATCCTTGCTTTTCTCATACCTGTCAAGCATACTCCGGCCTGAGGGCTTTTTCACTGGCTGTTTCCTCTGTCTGGAATGTTCTTCCCAAGCAATTACAATAGTACCCAGCATGTAGCAGGCACTTAACACACATTTGACGAATGAATGATTTAATGAATAAATGAACCAAAATAGACCTTTCACCCAAACACCACCTGGTTCAGAGGGGATAAAAGAGGCCCAAGAGGAAACGTTACTTCTCCAAGGTTGAGAAGGAAGTCAATGCCAGAAGGGGGACGAGAATTCAGACCTGATGACCCCAGGCCAGTACACATACCACACACCAAGGACACATGTTCCACCTGCTCTCAGCCAACACGCTCACTTCCCACAAGATGTCAGTAACACACAAGACCCAATGTATGACTTCTCCTAGGATCGGCTGTGTTTTCTTAGTAACAATATCTCTAAGGTGGACTTGGGGACACCAGAAATAGTGGGTGGGGGAGGTTATTTGGGGGTGGGGAGCCTTGGTGGAAACCCCAAACCACACCTTGACCTAAGCTGCCTGTGGATAGGCTCACCCTGAGGAACATGCCTCACTGATGGCTCCTCTCCTAGTGACTAATGGATACTTTCCCTAAAGTGTCAAACAGAAGAGTCTCCTGACCACAGATGTAATAATTAACTGCTACCTGACCCACGCCCACCCCAGGCTACCAGAGTCTCCTGGCCGTCTTCTCTTCGTAATAACACTGCGGCAAATGCTATGACTCAGGAGAGATGGCAAAGTGCTTTGCATCCATTCTCCTCGGACCTTCATGTCAAACTCGTGAGGGAGATTCTACCCCATCACAGAGAAGAAAGGAGGGTCTTAGGGGCTACCACAGCTGAATTGAGAGATGGACTTTCCAGGTCTCCTGACTCCACATCCAGTACTCCTGGGTTTTGACTTTACAATGTTTTTCCTTTGTGCAGGCAGACATTTCCTATTTTTATAGAGTTAAATTATCAGTCTTTTCTTTTAAGGCTTCTTTATAACTTTGAAAGGTCTTCCTCACTCAGAGAATATTTAAAATTCTATCTTTCCTTCTTCTAGCACTAGGATTTCAGTTTTTACATTTAAATCTTTGGTCTATCTGAAATTTATTTTGATTTAAGTTGTATAATAGGATTCCAATATATATATTTTTCAGGTGGCTAAATGGTTATCCTTGCGCATGTGGGAATGTATTTATAGGATATAACATATAAGGGAAAAATCCACCTTTTCTACACTGTTTTGAAATGTCACCCTTATATATTAAGTTCCTGACTTATTTGGGTCTATTTCTGAGCTTTCTGTTCTGGTCTATTGATATGTCTGTTCATGTAAAGTTGGGTTTTAATGAAAAAGGAGAAAAAGATATACAATAACAAAACAGGATATGATAGGAAAAGAGTATACAGATTCTAAAAAGAACCAAATGAAAATTTAAAAATGAAAAATAATTATTGATATTAAAAACTTAATAGTCAAGTTAAACAGAAGACAACATCTGAATTCACAGATTAATCTTGACATCATAAAGCTAAATACTGTAACCAGACATTATGGGCCTCCAGCTAAGCAGTATGTTTGCAAAAAATCTGAAACTGAATCTGATCAGATTTCTAGCTCTATTACCAGCTCATAGGAAATACAAGGGACTGAGGAGCACATTAAATGATACCATGGGGACAGAATCAGCAAACTCTTGAAGATGTGAAAATTCACAGAACAAACAAACCAGTTCCTTTAATATATAAACTTCAAAGGGGGGAAAAAAAGAGGAAGAGAAAATCTAAAAATTATAAGAGATTGAAGAACTATGACCAAAGGACATAAGAGGACCATGTTTGCACCCTGATTGGAACAAACCAGTTCTACAAAAACGTTTCTGAAACATTCAGGGAAATTGAACATGGGCTGACAAATTTGATGATATAAAAGGATAAGTTAATCCTGCATCGGCAGGAGGACTCTCAACCACTGCGCCACCAGGGAAGACCTACATATTTTTAAAGTCTTTATATTTTAAAGATAAACAGTAAAATATTTCTAGACAAAACAATGATTCCTGGATTTGATTTAAAATAATCCAGGACTTCCCTGTGGTGCAGTGGTTAAGAATCTGCCTGCCAATGCAGGGGACACGAGTTGGAGCCCTGGTCCAGGAAGATCCCACATGCCGTGGAGCAACTAAGCCTGTGAGCCACAACTACTGAGCCTGCACTCTAGAGCCCGCGAGCCACAGCTACTGAAGCTCGTGCGCCTAGAGCCCCTGCTCTGCAGCAAGAGAAGCCACCGCGATGAGAAGCCCGCGCACCACAACGAAGACCCAATGCAGCCATAAATAAATAAATAAATGTATATATTTTAAAAACCCTCCTTTAAAAAACAGTAGGGTACTGTCTGGAAGTGATCACATTCTTTTCAAACTTTATATATCCTGTCTGGCTTAGCTATTTTATGCAGTTGTCCAGAAATTTTTTAAATTGTGGGAACTCATGAAACGTAACCACCTTAACTATTTTTAAGTGCACAGTACGGTTAATTATAGTCATTGTTGTGCAGCTGATCTCCAGAACTCTCATCTTGCAAAACGGAAACTCCACTACACCCATTAAGCAGCCTCTCCTCATTTTCCTCCCCTCCAGCCTTGACAACCACTCTTCTACTTTCTGACTCCTCTAGATAGCTCATGTAAGTGGAAGCATCCAGTATTTTCTCGCTCTCCTCTCCCTTTTGTGACTGGCTTATATCAGTTAGCATAATGCCCTCAAAGTTCATCCATGTTGTAGCATGCATCAGAATTTCCTTCCTGTTTAAGGCTGAAGAAAATTCCATTGTATGTGTGTACCACATTTTTATCCATTTTTTGCGTTCATCCATTGATGGACTTTGGGTTACTTCCACCTTTTGGCTATTGTGAATAAAGCTGCTATGAACGTGGGTGTACATATGATCATGACAATGGCTTTAACAAAGCTTTAAATAAAATGCTGCAGAAGTACCAAGAAGTGGCAACTCAAGCTTTAAGGGAAAGCTTCCCGTGTCCTTTCAGCTCGATGAAGGAGATTTTATGCAAGAAGTGGCATTCCATACAACAGAGGAAATAGCATGTTCAAAGTCATGGAGATGTAAAAGGAAAAAAATTTAAATTCAGTATCACCAGGGAACTCCCTGGTGGTCCAGCGGTTAGGACTCCATGCTTTCACCTGTGGAGGGCTGGGTTCAATCCCTGGTCGGGGAACTAAGATCCTGCAAGCCGCACAGCGCAGACAAAAAAAAAAAAGTTCATTATCACCAAAGGTGGCAGGTGACGAAGTCAGTGCTGACTATTCCAAGTGCAGGTGGGATTTTGTCTAAATGTTGATCAATTTTCTTTGTAATCTTTTAAAATCTCGTTTCATTTCCTGAGTGCTTTAGATTCATGCTGTTTCATGGTGGATTTTTAAAAAGACCTAATGTGACCCCGCCATTCACAGGAGGAAATAAAACACAAAGAGGCTTACAATGACATATCTCAAATTCCTACTGTTGAGAGGCAGGGCTTGAACCCTAACCCACACCCAGGGTTTTCTCCATTGTCACCAGCAGAACTTCACCAGGTCTCATCATCCATTCTCAGCCTTTTAGAGTTAGAAGACTAGGGAAAAGAGTGGTGTGCTTAATTCTGTAAAGATCAGAAAGTCCCCTGCATTAATGCAGTGCTTATCGTTTCCAAAGTACTTTCACGAGCACCATCTCCAGATGCTGTTACCATGTGTCTTCTCTGCCACACAGCTCACTTTTGTTGAGCAAGAACACTGTTGTTCTAGTTCCAACAGTTTCTCTCACACTGTTCTCTAATAAAAAGTCTGTGATGTTTCAACAATCCCAAGTCCCAAAAGTGAGCACAACTAAATTGGAAACAGATACACTATGAATGCAGGAACACTATATTTATTAAGTCAATAATTCATTTTTAGCAATACAAGTACAGAATATATCACAATGCCGATTACAAACATACTTAGTATGGTTTAATGGTTACAAATAATGGTGGGCACTACAAGTTTGTGATAAGGATGACATGAAAGGTCATTCTGACACAATGAAGAATTAACTGCCTTTAAAAAATCTATCAATGACCTTAGGTATTTCTATAGAAATTACTGTGGCACTAGTAGTGGGGATTTTCATGTAAAGAATTGACAGTGATTTGCTTTTGTTTCATTAAGAGATTTTTGAGTCTATTAAACTAAAATCCCCTGTTGCTTAGTAAAGTATAAAAATAGTACTGACCTGGTAATATTTAATAAAACATAGCATTCATTCACATCATAAAAGTGGAACTAAATTGAAAAGTTTTAGTTACCATGGCAACATATCTTCCCATAAAAGAAATCTACAGAAATGAGCAATGTTACACAAATGGTACCTGCAAAGTTAGTGATCCAACACTTGTGCATCACAAACCAAGTTTTCTAGATACCTATATATAGCATATATTTTTAATCTGAAATTTTACTTTTGAAAAAAAATGTGCACTTCAAAAAACTCACTAAGGCCACTCATGCTATAGATGCCTAGGACTGTAATTAAAGAATAGCATTATTGTAAAAAATGCCAAAGCACACTCCTTCAGATCACCAACAGGGTAAAACCAGTTTTCTGCCTAAAACATTCCTGAGATCTGTGGACAATACAACTACTAGTGTTCAAGCTGGAGATTAATTCAAATGTCAGATAAAAAAAGGAATTTTCTAGCAAGAACTGAGGTCCTCCAAAGCCAAGAGGTGAAATATACATGTTAATTCCTAAAGCAAAAATAAAACTCTTAAAAACGTTTTTACTTATAAATAAGTATTTTTCCAGTAGTAACTTTGCCATCCAGAAAAAGAACAGTTTGGAAGCAGCAAGGCTACAAATTCAGGGGAAAAAAACCAACAAAACTGAGTAGCAGTTAATACAGGTATCCTCTGCCTTCTGAAAGTTCACTTTATGCTACTTTGCTTTTATGAAAGACCTACATTAGCACCTGTTTTTGCTAACCGAAAAAAATCCAAAAGGATCTTCACTCTTACGAAAAAAGGTGAAAAGCAAAATTAGCATGCAGCGCTTGTTTTGCAGACAGCTGTTATAGAGGCAGTGGCACCCTGAGCGAGAGTGGCACTGCCAAGCTCCTCCCCTAGAACTACGCTCAGTATCTCAGCTTCAAGCCACAAGTGTGCGAGTTTCTGTGCATTATCTCAATTTATTTTGTGCATCCATTAGCAAGACATGTCCTAAGGTAACTGCCTCTCTGCTGTTCACCTGTTTTGGCTTAAAGAGGTTTCACGGGAACGCTCTCCTTTTGGATAGCGGTGAAAGCCTCTACCTGCTACTCAGCAAACCATTCTTTCAATCTGTAAAGTATGGCCAAAAGCTTCAATCATGTTGTAGGCATGTGCTTACTGTGCAGCATGCTGTCTGCACTATAAGGCACAGCCAGATGGCACTCTCATTATTTATGACTGCAGCCGCCGGACCTGGTTTTCACAATATTATGAACCCTTCTCTAACAGGCTAAGAACAAAGGTCTTTGTCAAATCTTTCATTTTCACAAGTGAAAGCACACCTGTGTGGGGATTACCCCAAAGCAATAATGAGTTCATTTTTTGCTGAACAGAGACAAAATTTGATGATAATAAGGGTCTTGATGCTTCGGGCAAAGTCAGCTTTGGGGACCCATAAAAATTATGGTCTAAAAAACCCAACTGGCTCTCCTAAACTGAACGTAGGAGTGACCGACCACCTGTGTGGCTCACGAATGTTACAGGGCTCCCTGATGCACCCAACTTGAGTAGCACCAAACTTTAGCAAAAAGACTGGGTAAGAGAGAAAAAATGAAAGCCAGGAAAGGATGAGACCAAAGGCCCCTTATTTAATATTACTTTGCTGAACTTCCAGAAAAATCTTTTAAGTTGGTCTAGGATTTCTGACACACAACCCCACCATATATAAAAAGTTTGTTCAAGCAACTGGCGATTGTGAGGTAATTTTATTCTTTGCTTTGAGATTTTTTCTAACCCCAAAAATCATGATGATATTTACCTCCCTAACTTATCCTAAACATCCCTACTGAAAGGATAAATTCCACACTTAAAAATTATTAGGGTATTATTCTTCATTAAAACCAGAAATAATAGCACATTAAATTATATCACTAACAGAAACTGGCAATCTCTCTTCTCAACCTAGAGTGTCTGCATTAAGTCAAAGTATATGGATTTACAGAAAACTACATTAAAGCCGTGGCAATAAGGGGGAACTACCAATAATGACTTTTTTTTTTTAAGAAAAACTGGCAGCCGTTTAATATTATCACCCTGTGATCCTAGGCTTCTAAATATCGTGTTGCTTTATCACTGAGTGAGCTAAGCTGAGTTCAGACTGAATTAGAGAAGATGAGGCCTTAAGTCATTTGCTTGATTTTATCCTAGGAAATGCTATATGTGCACAAAACCAAAAATATAGATTAAAAAAAAACTTCATATGAAAACATAAGTTTCAAAATATTTATTGAAAAACAATTTACCATGACATTCCTATACCACAAACATACCACAGGACTCTAAATAACCAACAAAAGTATACAAAGCCTATCCTTAAAGTATCTTTGGAGGTATTAAATATATAGGCCCATGAGGATAGAGCTGAGTAACTTAAAAATGTTAGTCCTTGGTCACACAGACTATTTGGTAATTAATAAAGAGGTGCCTCTTGGCATTAGATTGTAATAAACTGGAAGGGGGAGGTGCAGGTGTGCCAATGTACTCTTTTCAAAATTAAAAATAATTCAATTTGAGGATTAAACCCAGGTTTCAAAATCACATGGCTATAATCTTAGGGTCTGGGCTTGCTTCATCTCTTTAGGTACCTCCCCTAGTCAATGCCCACTTGGGGACTTAAAAACACCGGCTCATAACTAACAAGACGGCAAATTACAGTTTTAAACAAGGTTGTATTTAGGAAGTCCAAAAAAGTGTTTAAAATCAAATTTATCTGAAATCTCCAATTACTTTTTCTGTAGTCAATGTGGTGGACAGTTTAGATATTTTCCCCCTCCCACCCCAACATGCCTGTTAAAAGAAAACCAAAATTCAGCACACATCCACTCACCCACAGACCACTCCCAGCATTAGCCAGGAGCAACATCTCTAACAGCCAAGTCATGAACCCCTGAAAATAGGGGGGAAAAACCCTGATTCTTAACTATAGAGGCACCAAATAGGCCACTATAATAAGAACTGAGGTAACAGCAAAAGACCTTTTTTGTTTCTTGGATTGCTACATGTCACAACTTCTCAAATTTGAAGATTACCTCAACATTAAATAACCTGACTGGCTTAAAAAAAAAAATCAAAACCCAATAAACAGAAAGACAAGTTAGTGAAATAGATAAATCATTAGGGGAATCTTTCCACTTGATTCTTGAATTGCAAATAAAATGACCTAGTTGCACTATTATTTACCATAAACACGAAGGATTTCTAAGACGACTTGCTGTTTTTCGGAATTCATTTTTCCATTAATCCCCATAAACCACACAGTAACCTATAATTCCCATCTGGACATGAGCTATTTCATGACTCGGAGCCAATATACTTGCTAACTGTGTTGCTTATTAGGGTAACATTTAAAATGAGGGAGATGGCTGCAGCAGATATTTATAGACTTGCTTCTGGCATTGCCATCTGTGTACCTTGACTAAAATATGCCACTGAAATTGCCAAATTTCCCTAGTTTGGTGTCTATTACATGAATATAACTTTTGCATGATCACTTTTCATTATACATCTAAATGAAATCATTCTACTGATAAAAGTATAGGCAGGGGCTAAAATAGAATCTAAAGCTTCTGGTCCAAATAACCCCTTTCTACATTAGGCTGGTCCTTTTCAGATCCTCCTGGTCCTGTTAGCAAACGCTATCAGAGCATCTTGCATTTTTGTACCCCAAAAAAACACAACAAAACCAAAACAACCAAAGAGTTAGAACTGCTGGTTTATCAGCTTTCCCGTTACTTACAGATCAACACTGGTCCAGTTCAGATGAATCTGACAGTCCTTCCCTTGTAATAGAGCTCTGGAGTGGTTGTATCCACTTCTCTGGGTAAGGTAGTCAAACCTAAGTCTGGATGTCCCTCTTCTATTAGTACTTGTGTTAACTTTTCTATACTGCATATAAAGATTTTCCCCATAAAATTTCTTTACAATACAGTATTGAATACCTCCTCAAGGAAGAATTATATGTTAAAAAGTTGTTAAAATCATCCTTACATAATAAGAATGCAACTCTTTTAAACTCTTAAATAGTTTTATTTAGGGGTTCTTTTTTTCTTTCAGGCTTTCTGCAAAATGAATTATTTTTTAAAAAGAAAAAAAAATTGCTGTTGTTTGTTCTACTAGGTTGAAAATATGGGCCAGATTACTTACACATGCGGTACATGCTGAATATAACTGAATATATGCTTATTCCTATGGACACTCTGCAAGATAGGGATCACCCAAATAGGGTCAATGGACTGGACCAGTGTTTCAATGCAAATTCCAGCCCCGAAAAAACAACATGATTTTGATTTCACAGTATGAATTCCCTGGAATCTGGGAAAAGGTAAATTAGTTAACTGAGGTCCTCCCTCAGCAGCTCGGTCCCTCAACATTCTGAGAAATCAGGAAGGACTGCACCACTTCTTCAGTGGACTGGGGGCTGGTGTTGACATCTTCAAGAGCATCGGTCACTGAATACTGCCGATCTCGCAGCCGGTTCCAGTTAGACAGAACATTGTGATATTCAAACACTTTCTCGTAATTTCCAACGGAGTTGTAAAGTTTAATGAGACCTCGGTAATCATATTCTAGTCCACTGTAGCCTTCACCAAAAAGTTTCTTCCCTGAAAGTAAACAGAAAAAGAAAGAAAACTCAAATAAATAATGAAATAACAAGTAGTTTCCACAACACAAGCTCAGTTCTTTAAAATAAGGTGGCTTCATTTTATTCCCTTAAAAGGAATAGATTCAATTCTTTTATCAGCATTCACCAACATGGTCCTAACCATAATCTACCTCTAGGACTTAAAAGAGATCTAAAGAATGGCAGCACCTTCAACAGTAGAAAAATACATATGCACAAGGCTATTTATTACAGCATTGTTTATAAGTGCGAAATATTAGAAACAAATGAAGATTTGTTTCAATCTACTATGGAACATCCACTCAACTATGGAACATCCATTCAAGGCATACTATGCAGCTATAACAGAGGAGGGAGCTCCCTGAACTGACATGGAGTCATTTATAGGGTATACTGTTGAGTTAAAAAAAAAAGCAAAGTACAAAAAAGTGCCAAGAGTTTGCCACCTTTCATGTATAAAAGGGAAAATAAAATATTTATGTATCTGAACATTTGTGCAAAAAGATACACAGAAAATATGGGACTTCCAGGATTGAGCAAGGTAATATATTATGGATATATGTATGTGAGCAATCTCACATACATGGATATATGATTTATTGGCAAAGGTAGCACAGCAGAGGGGAAAGGACAGTCCTTTGAGAAAATGGTCCTGGTCAACTGTATATCCATATGGAGGAAAAAAAAGAGGGGGGGGGGATTTGATCGCTACCTTACACCATAAACAAAAATCAATTTCAGGACTGTGGATCTAAATGTGAATGGTAAAATAAAGTTTCCAGAAGATAATCTTCCAAAAGAGTATCTCCATGACTTTGGGGTAGGAAAAGATTTCCTAAACAGAATATAAAAAGTGTTAACCATAAAAGAAAAGAGCAATATTTGATTACATTAAAATCTAAGAACTTCTGGTCTTTGAAAGGCACCATTAAGAAATAAGAAGTAGGGACTTTCCTGGTGGCGCAGCGGGTTAAGACTCCATGCTCCCAATGCAGGGGGCCCGGGTAGGGAACTATATCCCACATGCATGCTGCAACCAAGAGTTCGCACGTGGACTTCCCTGGTGGTGCTTTGGTTAAGAATCCGCCTGCCAATGTAGGGGACATGGGTTCAAGCCCTGGTCCGGGAAGATCCCACATGCTGCAGAGCAACTTAGCCCATGCACAACTACTGAGCCTGCGCTCTAGAGCCCGCGAGCCACAACTACGGAAGCCCATGTGCCTACAGCACATGCTCTGCAACAAGAGAAGCCACCTCGATGAGAAGCCCGTGCACCGCAATAGGGAGGGAGGGAGGAAGGAAGAAGCAGTAGAGAGTTATCTGCAACACATTTAACCAACAGATACATCCAAAGTATATAAAGAACTTCTATAAACCAATAAGAAAATGACAGACAAGTCAATATAAAAATGGGGAAGAGTTTTAATAGGCACAACATTCAGATGATGACCACAGTATCTTATTTTGTAATTGGGCTAAACTGAAAACAATTCAAATGTTCCAAATATCCATTAACAGTAGAATGGATTAAATAATGATATACTAATCCAATACAATATTACACAGCACTGGAAATTAACAAGCAACAGTGATATGAACAACACAGATGTATCTCACAATTGATGTCCACCAAAAGAATCCAGGCATATAAAAATATACATTGTATGATTTCATTTATATCAAGTTAAAAAACAGGTAAACTGGGTCTATGTTAAAATCAGAAGAAGGGAGAGGATGGGCTGGGGGTAGTGTTTACACAAATATTTAAAAATAACCACTTTTGCCTTTACTTGACACTCTACTGTCATATTTCTTACTAGTGGCTTCAACATCAATAAATAATCTTTAGCAAAATGTTTCAGATGATTTTTGAGTGGTTCCTGGATATCCTTAGCAGCTCTAAACTCATTTAAGTCTTAATAATAACACTTCCCTATACAACATATAAGACATGTTGATCTCTAATCAATTGACTAAGAAAATTTTAAAGTAACATACCAATTGCTATAGATCGCAAATAAAGTTTCTCAGCATTTTCATACTGATTCATGTCATAATTATATAAAGAAGCCAGATGTCCCACTGAAAGGGCTACTTCATAATCTTCTTGACCAAGAAGTTGCTCTTTAATCTGAATTGCTTTGATGTGCATTTCTTCCGCTTCCTGAAAAACAATTAAGGTGTATTAACTATTAGATTATACTTTTTCTTATGTCAACAATTCTTACCCCATGAGTAAGATTCTTCTAAATGCCAAAGACGTCTTATGGATGGCATAAGGTAATCTGATCAGAGAACACACTATATTCTTCCAAAAGTTGCCTACGGGAAGCCTTACTGGTTTGAGGAAGCTGTGCACATAAGCTGACGAAAGTAATAGTGTCCTATACCAAAATGACAAAAAAAAACCTGTCCTTGTAATAAAAAACTGTTAGAAGAAATTAACATCAAAATATTCTAAAATGAAAATTTCTTCTTTCAGTTAATACACTCTAAAATTTAACTGAACCTTGTTAAGAAACTCTACACTATAGTATGTTATTTTACATAGAAGTACACTTTATTTTTTGGAGTCTTGACAATTTTTATTCCAACAAACCAAATTCAGGTTAATTGAGGAATGTGTAAACTGATTTTTAGATAAAAATGAATGCCTTAAGCAGCAACTCTCATCCCTTCCTTATTGTGACCCTGTAATGGACAATAAGAATCTATGACCGAAAATTCTAAAAGGAACTAAATTCAGTAAATTTTTATCACTACAATTAATAACACTTGCAATATCTTATATTTCTTGCATACCTATTATGTGGCAGGCATTCTGCTAAGTGCTGTACTTAAACTACTAGCTAAGAGCTATGTTTTAAGTCTAACTATAATAACTGTTTTAGCCTTTATGGTTTGATATATTTATTTTTCTAGGGTCTGTATTTTTGAATTTTATTTATATTTTGACTGTCTTTTTAAAAAATTTATTTTTATTTATTTATGAATTTTGGCTGCGCTGGGCCTTCGTTGCTGCGCGCGGGCTTTCTCTAGTTGAGGCGAGAGGGGGCTACTCTTCATTGTAGTGTGCGGGCTTCTCATTGCAGTGGCCGCTCCTGTTGCGGAGCATGGGCTCTAGGCGCGCAGGCTTCAGTAGTTGTGGCTCACGGGCTTAGCTGCTCCGCGGCATGTGGGATTTTCCCAGACCAGGGCTCGAACCCGCGTCCCCTGCATTGGCAGGTGGATTCTTAACCACTGCACCACCAGGGAAGCCCCTGTCGTTTTATACTAGCCATTTTCTCAATTCTTATGTGAAATAATGTAGGAGTATAATAAATGTATGCCTTATTATTTAAGATTACTAAAGAAGCATTATTTAAGATTTACTTATTATTTAAGATTATACTTTATTACCTAAGATTATTTAGAGAGAGAAAAATATCGTAAAATGTGCTTCTAACCTTAAATTTTCTCATTGACTGATAAAGTCTTCCAAGGTTTCCATAGTGTTTTGCAGTCTGTACATTAAATTCCCCAAAAGCTTTTTTAGCTAGCTGGAGTGAAGACAGGTGCAAATCATGAGCTTCTTGAAGCAACCTCTGTTCAGTTTCTTTATTATGACAGTCAATTGCAATCTCCTCTAAAATAAGTGCTGAATAAGAAGGCAATAAAATTAGTGCATTTCCAAACCATGTATCAAAGCTAATCAGAACATAAAATTTAAAACTAAATTTTACAGATGTCAGTTGTATATACGCTTATGGTTTAGAACCATAAACCATATCCCATGCCACAGAACTGGTAAAGATGAAAGTATTCCATTTTAATGAAAAAATACACTTTTGGTCATTCTATTTTGCACAGTATAATGAATTTCAAATTTAAGAAAAACAATGGTATACAACAAATTATTTTGTAGAATTACTCTCTATTTTACCAGACCTGTTATGCTTTGCTGATGTGAATTTGTTGTTTAAGCAAATACAAGGAAGACAAGAATAAAGAGGCAAATTTTTTTAAGTTGTGAAAAAAGTTGTCAAGGAGTACCTAAGCACTGCTGAAAATTTTGAAACCACACTTCGTAAATTATATAACCTTTAACCAAATACAACTAAAAGAACTGGTTTCCTCCTAACTCACTTGACCAATCAAACCAGTCAAGAAGATAATTTAACTTCAAAGTCCCATTCAAGACCCTCAAATTCCATTTAAAGTCTTAAAAACACATATTCTTTTACCAGGCAATTTTATTTCTAGGAAAATTGTCCATGTGCACAAAAGTAAAAAGAGATTTAGTTCACTGTAGCATTTTTAAAGAACAAAAGGTTAAAAAACAATTTAAAGGTCCAGTAAGACAGGTGAGGTTAAGAACATTAGAAAAAAAGATATACACCTACAGGTACTGAAATGGGAAAATGTTGATAATATATTAATTGAACAAAGCAGATTATAGAACTAAAAAAAATTATTCACTCATTTCAGCATTTGAAGAAAGAAAAGTTTAAATGAATATTCACCAAAATGTTGATTCTGGATCGATGATATTTCAGGTAACTTAATTTTTTCTCTTTTCTAATTTTTGACATTAATTGTGTATTACTTGCATGACTTTAAAAATGCAAACCTAGAGGGGAGGTAAAACCCAGTTCCAGAATTAAGGTAAAAGTTATCCAACATGCATGGAATTACCACATGGGTGACCCAATCATGTTGGCAAAATGAAAGCTTTGGTAGTGATTTGCAGAAGAGTTAATAAGAAAAGAAGAAAGTGGTATGTGGTAAGAGCCTTACAACATTAAGGGTAACCTGATATGAAACTGAGTTTCAGAGGCTTGCATGATAAAACTGAGGGTATGAGAAAAACCCATCTTCAGTTTCCTACCCTTGTCACTGCACAGTAATTTGTGATTCTTCCATCCTCTCCTCAAAAGAAAGGACTGACTGAATGAATGAGTGAAAGGAAAGAGAGGAAGGAAGGTAGGAAAAGGTAAAGAAAGAGGCAAAAGAAATGTATTCTGGCCTATTAACAATGTTATATGAGAGATGTGAACAACCTTTCATTATGAACCACTGTAAATTCTTAGAGTTGTAGGCAAATACTTTAGATCAGTGAATTGGCTATTTTAGTAATATGCAGTCTAATCCTGAGGAAATAAACAAATACCCCTATTTTATACCATATACCATCGATTTTAAAGTTATCAGAGAGTAGACATCTATTATAATTGACAGCGAAAGAAATCTTAAAGAAAAACATACATACACGTGTGTATATATATATATATATATATATATATATATATATATGTATATATATATATGAGACTAGATTACAAAGGGTACCTTTCACCCTCTTTGAAGAAGCCAAAAGAAGATGATCTTCAGGTAGGATGTGGGTAATGATACCAATAGCTCTTTCGGCATGAAATCTGCAATACAGATAGATATACTCTGGCATTTCTTTTAAGTTACAAATAATTTAAGCATTTAAAAAAATCACAATTTATAATACTGAATTTCTAAAACTATCTGTGGAAAAGGACCAGTTTTTTTTTTGTTTTAAAGTTCCAATCTTTTGTAGACTGAACTTTTAAACAGCCAGTGGATTCCCATCTCCCTCAGAATCAACTGTGAAGTTGCTATCACAGCCTATAAGGCTCAATATAATATGATCTTTCACTGGGCTACCTCTCTGACCTCATCTCCTCCCATTCTCAGAAACAATCCCCTCTTTTCCTTCCAGGCGCACAGGAACTGCAGTTGTCTGAACACGTAAAGCACGTGCTCACCTATGACTCTTGCACTCGCTTTACTGTCTCTCTGTAATGGCTTTCCCCTGAATATCCACATGGCTCACCCACACTGAAGTTTTTCCAGACCAGCCCATACAAAAGACCCTAAAAAATCTACCATCACTCTTTAAACTCTTAGCTTACTTTATTCTCCTTCATAGCATGTATTCTCACCTGACATGTTTGGTTATTTGTTCATGGCCCATCTCGTCAAACAGAAAGCAAGCTGTTTGTCTATTTTATCTGCCAGATAATCTCAAACAACTCCACGCCTTCTATTCCCAGCTTCCAGGTAATCATTAGTTTTCTCAGATCTGTCTTCCAGTTCATTGTCTCTTTAGTTGTGTCTAATCTGCTGTTTAACTTGTCTACTGAGTTTTAATGTCAATGACTATTTTCCAATTCCAGCTATTATAATGTTTTTTATTATAAAAGTGCTTATTAAGACAATTCATACCAACACAATTCACCCATTTAAAGTGTACAATTGAAGGTTTTTAGTATATTACAGAGTTATGTACCCATCACAATTAATTTCAGAATATTTTCATCACCTCAGAAAGAAACCTTGTGCCCTTTAGGAGTCATTTCGTTTTCCTCCAACTCCACCAGCCCTAGGCAACCACCAACTTACTTTCTGTTTCTACTTGTTTGCCTGTATCTAGATAGTTCATATAAATGAAATTATACAATATGTGGTCCTTTGTAACTGGCTGCTTTCACTTAGCACAATGTTTTAAAGGTTCATTCATGCTGTAGGATGTATCAGTTGTTTTATTTTTTTAATTGAAATATAGTTGATTTACAATGTTGTGTTAGTTTCAGGTGTATGGCCAAGTGATTCAGTTATACATACATATATATTTTTTTTTTCAGATTCCTTTTCCCTTATAGGTTATTACAAAATACTGAGTATAGTTCCCTCAGTTGTTTTATTTTTAAATCTGCCTTTTTCCCTTCATTTTCCCTCCAAAATATTACTGATTCCTTCTTTTATATCAGTGCCAGCACATTTTTTTCTGTAAAGGGCCATATAGTAAATATCTCAGATTATGCGGCTACACTCTGTCCCAACTACTCAACTCTGCTGTTACAGCATAAAAGCAACCACAGACGATACATGAGTGCATGAGCACTGCTATGTTCCAATAAACCTTTATTTTGCCTTCAGGCCATAGTTTGCCAACCCGTTTTATATCTTTAAACATTTAAGAAACCTTACTTTATAGTATCAGCCATAAAGTTCTGTTAACTGATATTTTTAGTGTTCTAATCTTGATCATTATGTCTGCTGACTCACCCATGGGGGAAATGTTCCCTTATTTAAATATTTTTTATGATGAGTTCATCTCAGGAACAGCTAGATCTATGGGAAGTCTGTATGGCTTGGACGGAAGGTTAATTATTTCCAAGAGTTTTGCATTTTCTCCTGAAAAGCATCCCAGGAGAACTAGCAGTCCCAAAGTGCTTCTTAATGTTTTCCTCAGTTTGGGGGTTCCTGCATGCATGATGCCCAAACACAACGTAGACATCTATAAATTATAAATTCCC
Organism: Neophocaena asiaeorientalis asiaeorientalis; assembly: GCF_003031525.2. Taxonomy (NCBI): domain Eukaryota; kingdom Metazoa; phylum Chordata; class Mammalia; order Artiodactyla; family Phocoenidae; genus Neophocaena; species Neophocaena asiaeorientalis. Next base: position 7,074,256 of record NW_020174560.1, on the reverse strand, counting down.
CTGTGAGGTTCCTTTTTTTTTTCAACTGAGGGCCCAACTTAAGTTGGACAAATTTCCATGTCACCTCTCTTGCCAGTGGGCAGTTTTTTCCCCTAGTCTACTCTTTCTCCGAGGGTGTAGCCTTGATCTTGGCTTCATGTGAGGGTTTCACTTCTAAGCCACAGCTTCCTATGGGCTAAATGCCTTGTCTCTTAAACCCAGGATTGCTGTTCAACCAAGGTTACAGAAACTTCTAAGCCTTCTAAGCCTTTCCACCCCAGAACACTCATACTGTAGTTCATGCCTACCCTTTTTGGATTTTAGTCCATTACTGGCCCTTGGGGATTTCTTCTCTATCTTACAAGCTCCGTTATGTATTTAAAAAGATGATTGTTACATTATTCAGTATTTCTGCATGTTATGAGCAAGTTTTTAGGTTAAGTCTGTCATTTAACCAGACACTACTGTATTAGTCAAAGAAAAATTACTGAAGGAGACACTTAAAAAATAAGTCATATTCTATATGGAGATCTATGTCTCAACGTTAAACCACATAAGATCTAAACAAATGGCTTATAAATTGATATGATTTTAAATGACTTCAAGAACATTTTAGGTATCTTGTTCAAGTTCCAGGAGGACAAATTTAATCCATAAGATACACTGAAAAGTATTGCATTAGGAAAAAACAAAACAAAATATAGCAACAGTAGTTAATCCCTCACTGAAAAGGAAAGTGGAACTTACAGTGCATTGTCAAATTTCCCAGAGCTATACTGGTGAACATATGAAGAATAAGCCAAGTCTTCATGAGCTGTTGCTACATGGATATTTTTGCCACCAAACACCGACTGCCGAATGTCAAGGGCTGCCTGAAAGAGTCATGAGAATAACTGGTAATACTGTGAATCCTTAAAAGACACTACCCAGTTAAATTAAGCATCCTAGTAATTTAAATATAGATTCTATATACTCAATCCCATCAGTTTTGAAAAAAGTCCTGCTGTATTTAAATCACAACAGAACATAAAATTCACCTACAGCCTGATTTTCTAAAGAGTTAAGTTTGACTTAAAAGGCAATGGCTTAATAATAAAATCATTCACATGTCTTAGGAATTACATTAGTGTTTTTCTCTATGTCCTCTTCGGAAGTAAACTATAAAATCAAGGATACCTTGTCCAGAGTGATGGCATAACACATCATTTTCCTGAGACTGACTGAGATAAGGCCTAAAATAATTGCTATCAAGCCTCCTTGCTACTACAAAGGCAGCTATAATGATATGAGCTAAATCAACAACAAAGACAAGCCATCATCTCGGTAAATGAAAAATGGAAAACTACTCTTAAATACTGACCCACAACACCCGAACTTTTTTCCTGGATGATACTAATTCCTAAAACATTAAGTTTTAAGCCTTCTAGGTATTATTTAGTAAAATAATGGAGTACCATATATGAGGAAGGGCTCAGAAAGAGTTATTTTTAGACAGTGGTTTGTACATCACAAATTACAGGTCAGCAAGTCAATTTAGGTTGAAAGAAAAAAAGTATAACTATTAACATACCTGATAAATTGCAACAGACTGACAGATGTTATCTACATTGAGTAAGTAGAACCCATAATCTAGCAGTGTATCAGAATATTTTGGGTGTTTGGATCCAAAATGATCCCTATAAAAAGATACAAAACTATTAGGATATAAAGTAGAAAGAAACAATTTGAAATGGTATTTTTAATAACAATCACCTACCGTGCCAAATACACTGCATGCTTAATTAACTGTTCTGCCTTCTTAAATTCACGTTTTACAACACAAGCCTAAAGATAAAGTGAAAAATTGTTAAATAACTCTGAAACAGTTAATTAGTGTGTTGAAACAAGTATGGCTTATGTTGATATAGTCAAACTATAATGGTTGAAAAAAGCATCTTCAAACATAAATAGAATGATTCTATTTGTAATTTATTTCCTTCCAAGTATTTGAAAACTCCATTATAAACAGATCTGTACATATCCTGGGAAATTACAAAACTTAAAATTTTGATAGTCATGCCCAGAACAAACCTGTTATAACAAAGTTACCTTAAAAAGCTGGTACATTCCCATCCTTACATATTATTAAAACAGAGGCGGGGAGGGTTCACCGTATTATTTTCTAAGGTACTTATTTATATCCCCGTTCTACAGTGGCTTACAACTATTTTGTAGTTTTCCATCTAATAACTTTTAAATGCACAGAATTCCAAGTATTCCTATTACTTCTTAAAATATTTTGATTCATGAGACAGCCAGTCGTCTTTAACTGTAAATATTATTTACATACAGAAATGTAAATCTTGCATATATATTAAGCTGTCTTTATATTAAATGTATATTCAATGTTTTAAATTAATTAAAAACATATTAATGTCTCTTCTAGCTCTAATAATAACCTGAATATTTATGCTGTTTACTTGCTCTAAAATGACTTATTTCATAAATTTCACAGAAATCTTAAAACTCTTCTAAATCTATAATTTTAGAATAATTCTTCTAATTGAAATTTCCATAAGTAAAACCAACCAAAATGGAATATTCAAAACTGAAAAACCTCTGGGTAGAAAGAGTATGTCTGAAAAGTACATCAATGCTTCAAAGCCTCAGTGTACCAAAGCAGCAATTTTTAAATATTACTAAATGGCTTCAAAGACTTAATGCATTTTTTTTTACAGAGTAAGAAGAAACTAGAGTAAAAATCAAATAAGTATTGCCTACCAAGTCAAGAAAAAAAAGCTATCACACTGTGACACTGCCAATACTGTGACTAAAAGATTTAATACCAGGCTATTTTTTAGGAGAAAAGTGACGAAAGCCCATACAACCATGACATAAGGAATTCAGGTTGCTGTAAAGGTTTAAGAAAGAAGCCGGACCTCTAAAACTGAGCAGAGAAACTTAGAAAATAGACTTTGTTATGCATGAGTATGCAATACCTGATTTGTTAAATAGTAGGTTAATTTACACAAATTTAAAGCTTACTAATCCTATAATCCATTTAATAATTTCAACTTTATATTCACCTTAGAAGCTTGTCTTAAAACATCCACCACGACTTTGACTGGTAAGCCTGTTGTGATTTCTTTCATTGCCTCAATGCACCATTTGTATGCCTAAAAAATATTTACAGAAGAGCAAAACCTGTGATATATCAAATTGACAATATTTAATGAAGTGATTATGAATTTTTCCTGCAGCTTACAAGTACTTGAATAAGAACACATATAAAATATTTACACTTAAAATTTTCTCTCAGAGGCTGAGTCTTCTTGAAAGTGTAAGTTTGTTACATTTTTCTTTGGATATGTGACACATATTCAGGAAATCAGAGGCATGTTCTTTGTGGCCCAGAAGCCTTTGCACATACCGTTCCCTCTGCCTTAAAATACATTCCCCTCCGCCCTCCGACCCCTTAAACCACTTAAGTTGTCCTTCAGGTTTCAGCCCTAGGCTAGGTTTCCTGTACTTTCCTTCCCCTACTGTAACACTTAGTATTTTGTATCTTAATTGCTTGTTTAGTTGAGTGCTTACTTTGTGCCAATAATTGTTCTAAGCACTTTATGTGCACTAACACACACATTTAATTGACACAACACCCCTTTGAGATATGTACTATTATTATAGGAAAATGAGGTGCAGAGAGGTTAAGTACTAGGCAATGTGCTGGCACATAGGTATCTACTGGGGAGCACAACAGAAAATGTCCTTCGTCTCCTAGTGCTTAGTGGGGAAAGAAAGCAAAATAAATTACTTTATAGATAGAAAGAACTGCTTCAAAGAAACAAAATAATATTATGAAGGGATCACAAAAAATGTGGGGAAAACAAATTGAAAATATTAGAAAGTAAACATTTGTTTTCCTCTGTAAGCTTCCATCTCTTCCATTCCACCTAAAAGATGTAGCTATTCAGAAGCAATTTTGATACAAAAAGGAAATATATGAGATTTAGGCCAAAAAATCTGATTTGTTTGTAAAATACTAAATAAGCTGATTTTGTTCCAGAATAAGAAGGTAAAATCTGTGGTAAGTTGTAAGTAATACTGCTTTTAAATATTTACTGCCCCTCTTCGGGGAAAGATAAAGTTCCCTTCCACATTAAAGACGAGAATGGTTATGTGAGTTCCTTTAGCCAAAATATTAATTAAAATATAAGCAGAGGTGAAACATGGCATTTCTGGGAGAAAGCTCTAAGAACCAGTAATCCCTTCCCCATAATGCTTCTGCCTCTGCTCAAGGCTGGTAATGTTCTAGATACAGGCTGTTCCACAATGCAGGGTTTTGATCAAAGTATAGATGGGATGTTAAGCAGAGCCACAGAGATCCCAAGATGGGATGTAGCATGAGCAAGATATAAACTTTTATTATTCCAAGTCAGTGCTGTTTGGAGGTTGATACTACCTTAGCAAAACCTAGCCTACATGGACTAATAACAGAATATGGTGATAATTCATCAAACTATTGATATATCCTCAAGATTTGTGTACTTTTCTTTCTGTAGATACAACGACAAATTTATAAACTATCAAGATTATCCAAGAAACATCTATAGACTTAAATATTCCTCATGAATGTGCGAGTTGCAAAGATCATGAATAAGACACAGTACGACACCCCAATTCAAATGTTCAGAAAGAAAATAACCGTCAATTAAATAGTAACTGCCTAGTAAAGAAAGTGGAAACTGGTGGGACTTCCCTGGTGGTCCAGTGGGTAAGACTCTGCCCTCCCAATGCAGGAGCCCTGGGTTCGATCCCTGGATGGGGAACTAGATCCCACATGAGGCAACTATGAGCCCGCATGCCGCAACTAAACACGCCGCAGCGAGGATCCTGAGTGCCGCAATGAAGACCCAGTGCAGCCAAAATAAGTAAATAAATAAAAATAAATATTAAAAAAAGAAAGAAAGAAAATGGAAACTGGTGAATAAAAAGTACTTTTCTTCCACTGAATACATCGGTGAGTCTGGACATATTAAGGTGGGTCTGGAGCTGAGTACATGAGTAAAAAAATGGCAAGACATGACTCACTTTACAGAACAGAAAGAAGGATGCAGGGCAGTATGAAAAACGAGGATGAAAAGAAACAATGAAAGGGGAAACGGAGATGGCCAAGATGAGGAGGACACATGTAGAGAGATAAAAAGATGGTGGGGCACCTGAAGAATTTTTTTTTTCTTTTGGGTGTACCATGCGGCTTGTGGGATCTTAGCTCCTCAATCAGGGACTGAACCCGGGGCCCCGGCAATGAAAGCACTGAGTCCTAACCACTGGACCTCCAGGAAATTCCTAGAAGAACTTTTAAGGTAGGCATTTCTAATACTTGAACTGTTGCTGTTTACTTCATTCTCATTTCTAGTAAAGGCTATCCACACAAAGGCCCTCTGTGAATGGGGTTCTTTGTTTTTGATGTGTGGAAATCATAGAAAGGGGCCAAATTCTATATCTGGGTCAATAAGCTATGGAATAGTCTGCATAAAAGGGGCGGCAAAATAATCCATCGACAGAACGAGTTCAGCAGACACAGGAATTCAGCATCAAAAATAACCGAAGAACTTACATAAACCTCCTGAGAAAATGACGGCATACTGATAAGGATTTTAGATTTTAACACATACACTTAATGACTTAAAAAAGTTTCCCCCCAACTTTACTGACATATAACTGACAAATAAAAACTGTATATATTTAAGGTGTTCATGATGACTTGATAGACATATACACTGTGAAATGATTATCACAATCTAATTAACACATCCATCACCTCACACTGTTACTTTTGTGTGTGATGAGCACACTTAAGATCTACTCTTAGCAAATTTCAAATACACAATACAGTATTAACTATAGTCACCACACTGTACGTTAGATCCTCAGAACTTACTCATCTTATAATGAATTGTTAAGCTTTCAAAAATAGTTAATGTAAACAATGAGGCATGCCTGTTAGAACAGCAAAAATCTAAAACACTGACAACACCAAATGCTAGCAAGGATATGGAGCAACAGGAGCTCTCATTCATCACTGGTGGGATGTACACTGGTACAGACAGTTTGGCAGCTCCTTAAAAAACGTATACTCTCACCATACGATTCAACAAATGCATTCCCTGATGATACCTCTTAGATATTAAAAGCAGGATGATCCTAGCACTGGGATTGTAAACATCACTTCACAATTATTCTAGAATTCTCCAGTTTCACTTCTAATGGTGACTTTCTTTTAAATATGGAACATACACGTATTTATATTACAGGGTAAAAATTGAGATAGGGATAATTTTAAAATATGAAAGCTAAATAACAGCTATCTGACAGCATAAAGTAATTATGATATTCTTCCATAAATAAAGGAGTTAAGCTTACACAGCTCACTTCTCAACTATGTATTCATTAGCTCCAAAGCCTTAATTTAACAGTATAAAGCCAAGAATGAGGCTATCTTTCTCATAATGAAGAGACAGAAGCAAAACAATGCAATAAAGTATAAATAAAATCTAGGTTCCCACTGAAATGAATGCCTTCAAGTTATGAGAATTCACCCAGAGCTACACATCCAATTAAAAAGCACCTATTAAAGGTTCATTTAACAGAGCATGCCCTCAAAATAATTTATGCAGAGATACATTTGGTCAAATTAAAAACAAAAACAGGCTCTAAACTGTATATGTATGTTTAAAATCCATCTCACAGAATAATCCTTTTGCCTAATTTAAAATATTCCATTACAAATGTATATTGCTCTAAGTAAACCTAGTATGTCAAAATGAGATCTATTAAAACAAATATGACATTATATGATGTATCTTTTGTTTTATAGATACTTACTGGTCACAGTGAAACGTTCTTCAAAACACTCACCTCATCATAGTGACTTTTTGCAAATAGGAGTGCACACAGTTCTCCATAGAGTGCAGCTCTGTTTGCTTGCTGGCCATGTTTTGAGAGTTTATCCATGTATGTCTGAGCTAACTTAAATGTTTCTTCACCCAAATGATATTTGCAATTTCCATTTCGCACATGAAGCAATCTGCAGAAGCACAAATAACATTACTCTATTTCTGATAGCTATTTCCAGCATGGGAGAACTGATAACCTCTTACTGATCACTATGCAGCACCCAAATGAGTTAAGGTCGCGAGACAGAAGAAATGAGGCAGCACTGGAAAACAACCATCCGGCTGAAGCTGGGACCAACTAATGCACAGAAAAAAGTATATGCTCGTTCCAGAAAGCTACCTATGGTTATCTCATCCAACTTTGATTCCTTATCTTCTCTAAGTATTTTGTGTATTTGTGACTTACCATGTGCTACATCTATCACTTAATTCTTTGTGTTCCAAATCCCAAAGTAATGCAGTTTCATTATAAAAAATTTGGAAAACAATGAAGACAATAAAAATCAACATGAAATTCTATTACCTACCATTACTTTCCATTCTTTTTTTTAGTATATTCGTGCAACCCTTGATCAGTTACCACTCATTTTATGTTGCTTCATAAAAGTTGTTTTTACTTATCTTTCCAGTAAGATAAGTTCACTGAAAATAGTGGTACTGCCAGTTCTTTCTTTTATAACCTTTATCCTCTATGGTGGAAAAATACAGAATTCTTTACACAAAGTATCTGTAAAACCATGCTATCTAGTTGTTGTTGGTTTTTTAAAAAATATTTATTTATTTAGGCTGCACTGGGTCTTAGTTGTGGCACGTAGGATCTTTAGTTGCGGCATGCGGACTCTTAGTTGCGTCATATGAACTCATAGTTACAGCATGCATGTGGGATCTAGTTCCCCAACCAGGGATCGAACCCGGACACCCCGAACTGGAAGTGCAGAATGTTACCCACTGGACCACCAGGGAAGTCCCAAAACCATGCTACCTAGTGATATGTAAGAGTAGTAAAATGCTTTAGGTCAGAATGAGGTCAAGATAGCAACAGACTATACATCTGTACAGACCATACAAGACAGGAGAACAGAGTGAGGACTGGACATATATTTATGTATCTATTATAATGTTGGCTAAAACATTATGTCCATATATCATGCTAAACATTATGTCCATATATCATGACAATTTTCTGAAAATGCTCAGCCCTGAGATGGAACAAAATATAAACATAATTTAAAAGAAAACCAAGTATTAAAAAAAGAAAACCAAGTATGAAGAGGTTAGGAAGCATTCTTCAGGAGTATTAAATAAAACCCAGATACTTAAAATCTAATTTTTGTATCTATTCCAAAAATATTAACAGATCAATGATCCAAGATGAGAAACATTCTTAACAATCTTCTGATGTCTATCATTCCGTTGTACAGTGAGAAAAAAGAGAGTACTTTTAATTTCCTTTTTTAAAAATTGAAGTCCAGCTGATTTACAATGTTGTGTTAAATACTGCTGTACAGCAAAGTGACTCTGTTATACATATATACATATATATATATATATATATATATACACATTCTTTTTCATACCCTTTTCCATTATGGTTTAATCACAGGATACTGAATATAGTTCCCTGTGCTATACAGTAAGACCTGTTGTTTATCCATTCTATATATACCAGTTTGCATCTGCTAATCACAAACTCCCAATCCATCCCTCTCCCGCTCCCCTCCCCCCTTGGCAGCCACCAGTCTATTCTAAAAGAGAGTAATTTTAAATTATCAGTACTATTCAATAAGGTGGCAAATATTACACAACGCCACTGTGTATCCTCCCAAAACTCACAATACAGTTACCTGCTTTTAGAAAAGACTAAAGCCCTCAAATAAAATAATACAGTATTGAAGTTAATAAAAAGTTCTGGGGACTTCCCTGGTGGCCCAGTGATTAAGAATCAGACTTCCAATGCAGGGGACGTGGTCTCGATCCGTGGTTGGGGAACTAAGACCCCACATGCCACAGGGCAACTAAGCCCGCACGCCACAACTACTGAGCCTGAGCACTCTGGAGCCCGAGTACCACAACCAGAGAGCCTGCACACCACAACTACTGAGCCCACACGTCACAACCAGAGAAGCCCACACACCGCAATGAAGACCCAGTGCGGCCAGAAACAATCTGAATGGAGTATCTTTCATATTACAAAATTTCAACTTAAAGAAGAAATAAATATAATTATCAGGCAACTCTAGAACAGTGAGTTGATTAGATTTATATTTTAAAGCAGAAATATAAAAGTAGAAAAAATATGTTTTGTATACAGGCAACTTTTCATGCTAAAGTAAGTATACTCATACAGAATAAAGAGACAATATCACTTGACAGTCAAATTGCTGATCTAATGACCAAGCAGTCTGCAATGATCCCTGTCACTATGAAAAAAAAGTGAAATTTAGTAAAATATTATAGTAAAAAGAAATATATACTTCAGATGATAAAGTTTTCAGAGACTCTCATAGTCAAGTATTGACTGAACACCTATATGTGCCAGTCATTTCTATTTCTCTAGGTGCAAGGGATATAGTGGTAAACAGGAGAGAAAGAATCCATGACCATAAGAAGCTTCATTCTAATAACGGAGGCACTATACAATGGGGGAAAGACAGCCTCTTCAATAAATGGTGTTGAGAAAACTGGACAGCTACATGCAAAAGAATCAAACTGGACTACTTGCTTATATCATAAAAAATAAGTTCAAAATGGATTAAAGGCTTAAGTGTTAAGTCTTGAAACCATAAAACTTCTAGAAGAAAACATAGGTAGTAAGCTCTCTGACATCAGTCTTAGTAATTTTTTTTTTGAATATATCTCCTCAGGCAAGGGAAACAAAATCAAAAGTAAACAAATGGGACCACATCAAACTACAAAGCTTTTGCACAGCAAGGAAAACTATCAAAAACCCAAAAAGGCCACCTACTGAATGGGAGAGGATACTTGCAAACAATATATCTGGTAAGGGGTTAATATCCAAAATATACAAAGAACCCATAAAACTCAACATCAACAAAACAAACAACCCCATTAAAAAATGGGCAAAGATCCTGGGTATTTACCCAAAGAAAACAAAAACACTAATTAGAAAAGATATACGCACCCCTATGCTCATTGCAGCATTATTTACAACAGCCAAATTACGGACCCTACCTAAGTGCCCATCAACAGATAATGGATAAAGAAGATGTGATATATATACACGATGGAATATTAGCCATAAAAAAGAATGAAACCTTGCCATCTATGACAACATGGATGGAACCAGAGGGTATTATGCCAAGTGAAATAAGTCAGACAGAGAAAGACGAATACTGTATGACTTCACTTATAGGTGGAATCTAAAAAACAAAACAAATGAACATAACAAAACAGAAACAGAGTTACAGACAAAGAGAATGAACAGGTGGTTACCAGAGGGGAAGCGGGTAG